>NW_012150741.1:371825-440331 GCF_000956105.1 Propithecus coquereli
GGTTTTCCTCTGTTGCCCAGGCTGGAGTGCAATGATCATAGCTCACTGCAGCCTTGAACTCCTGGGCTCAAAGAATCCTCCCACTTCGGCCTCCCAAAGTGCTGGGATTACAGGTGTGAGCCATCGCAACTGGCCCATAAATATTTTTCTAATAGTGTATGTTCTCTGCTAGAGTCCTGGAGCTCGGGGGAGGAAACAAGGCGGCAGTACACAGGCCCAACCTTTAACAGTTCCCATCATCGCTGGGTTCTCTACCCTGCGGAAGATCAACGGGGAGCTTGGAGAGGCGGTGGAGACAGTCCACACTGGTGTGGGGGGCCCTGAGGGCTTCCTAGAAGAGGTGGCCTATCAAAGAGGACTGTTAAGTAAATCACACAGTGTCCACACAGTGGAGTGACTATTACCAGGCTGTTAGAAGGTTGGAGCAGAGCTCCACAGATTAACATGGAGAGCTGTCCAGGACGCAGGATTGAGTAAAAAATGCAAGTAACGGAAGAGCACGTGAAGCCATTTATGTAAGATCACAGTGATTCTTTGGTGTATTAGAATTGGCTGGTGGGTCTCCGCAAACCACAGAGCACCCTCCCCCATCACCGATGTAAGCCCTTAGCAGAACCTGCTTCAGGTGAGACTCACTCCTGAGGTTAGCTCAGGTTCCCGGGGGAGTGTCAGAGCCTTCAGATGTTTTCATCTCGGAGCAGGCTGAGAGTAACCCTGCCTATCTGTGTCTGCACAGTGGCAGCGAAAGGTCTGGCAGGACACTCACTAACCGGCTAGCAGTTGCCATCTCTGGAGGTGGAATTTAAGACAAATATTCATTTCTTCTTTTTATTTTTTTGGCCCTGCTTGAATTATACACTAACCATATACTACTTTTTAAAAATAGCAGTTTTGTTGAGATGTAATGCATGTACCACAAAATTCATCGTTTTAAAGTGTACAATTTGGTGGTTTTTAGCATATTTGCAGAGTTCTGCAACCATCACCACTGTCTAATTTCAGAATATTTTTGTCACTCCCAAAAGAAACCCTGTACCCGTTAGCAGTCACTCTAAGAAGGACTCCCCCATTCCCTGGCACTCTGTAACCTACTTTCTGTCTCTATAGATTTACGTATTCTGGACATTTCATATCAATGGAATCATACAATATATGGTCTTTTGGGATTGGCTCTTTCACTTGGCGTGTCATTTTCATGACAGAAAGTCCACCTGCCCTCGGGCAGCTTCCATGGGGCTGGTGAAGGAAGACGGCAGAGACTGTCAGGTGGGTAAGGGCTCTGAAGACAAGATGCCGGGTGCGGAGCTGAGAGCGCGGCAGGGCCGGGCAGGGGATCTATCTTGGACAGGGTGCTGGGCGAGGACTCTCGGAGATTGGAGCTGAGACCTGGGTGGGGAGAGGATCGGCAGGTGGGCCTCGAGGCAGGACAAAGCCGGGTGTTTTGGAGAACCAGAGAAGCTGTGTCCCAAGGCCTGTGAATACACGGAGGTAGACCCGGAGGGACCAGAAGGCACAGGGTCTTGCAGGCCAGAGCAAAGAGCTAGGGTGTCCTGCTATGGGTGATGGGAAACCATAGTTTTGAATCAGGGAGTCATCCAATCTGACTTACATTCTTATCTGTTATTTTTATTTATTTATTTATTTTTTTGAGACAGAGTCTCGCTCTGTTGCCCGGGCTAGAGTCCATGGCATCAGCCTAGCTCACAGCAACCTCAAACTCCCACTCTTAAGTGATCCTCCTGCCTCAGCCTCCCTAGTAGCTGGGACTGCAGGTGTGTGCCACGATGCCTGGCCAATTTTTTGTTTCTATTTTTAGTTGGCCAGCTAGTTTTTTCTGTTTTTTTTAGTAGAGACGGGGTCTCATTCTTTCTCAGGCTGGTCTTGAACTCCTGACCTCAAGTGATCCTCCCGCCTCGGCCTCCCAGAGTGTTAGGATCACAGGCGTGAGCCACCGCGCCCAGCTTGACTTACATTTTTAAAAGCTCTCTCTGGTGGCCATGTGGAGAGAGGATCAAGAGCGGAGGCCGAACCGAGATTGGGCAGCCACGGCAGTGGCCCAGGCGGAGACGGCGGTGCGTTGGACTAGGGTGGGGCGTGTGAGGAAGGGAGAGAGTAGGATTATATCTTGGTGAGGAGCTGCAAGGACTGCTGACAAATCAGCTGTGACACCCGAGAAACACGGGAATCACCAGTGGCGTCGAGGGGTTTGCTTGGAGGATGGTAAGTGGCCATGAGCACAGGTGGTGGAAGCATCATGGCCGTGATCGACAAAGGGTCCCTGCTCTTGCCACTCTCCCCAGGCGTCGTGGGGTCAAGATAGGGAAGGGCGGAGGCGGGCACTGAAGCTACGCTCAGGGGAACGGGGCAAGTGTGGACAAGCCCAGAGTGGCTTGATGAGGCTCCACACAATGCATCCTGGGAAAAGGGAAGTGGGGCTGTCCGCAGATTTGGGTGGCTATGACAACGAAGGCCGCTGCGTGCCCTCACTGCTCTCCCAGAGGCCTCAGATGGCACCCAAGCCTCCCACCCCGCCGTAGGCCTCCTTTGTAGCCATGGGTGCACTGGTGTAACCTGAGCTGGCCTCGCTTGTGTGGGGGCGGGTGTGTCGCGTGGGCCCGGGGCCAGAGAATGGCGCTGAACGTCAGCTCTGTCAGCGCGGCGGGTGCCAGCGCTCTGCAAACAGACTCGAGTCACGAACCCAGCACAGTGCTCAGCTGGGTTGTCAGCGAGGATGCACGGGGCGATGCACGGGCAACCTAACTGCAGGGGCGGGGCCGATCCCGCTGTGGTGGCCGAGGCCTGCCTCCCAGCTCAGGGTCTGGCCCGGAGACAGGCGCCTGTGAAGGGAGATTAGTAAGGCTGGGGGGTGGCCCGGGGACCCTGGAGCCTCACAGGAAACCTATCCTGGGGGAATGAAGGCAGGTAGGGAGCTAGTACCACTGCCTTTTCTGGTTTCTTTCCCCACATCCTTTCTCTGGAGAGACAGGCTCTGCGACACTACCAGGGGCTCATTGGAGGAGGGGCTGATGGCAGGGATGAGGGGACTTGGGAGGGACTCCATCACCTGAGGCTGCAGGAGTAGAAGGGGCGAGGGGAGCCCAGAGCTTCTGGTTCACCTCAGTTTGGGAGGCGCCGGGCAGGCTTACACGGGAGGCCCTGCTGCACCCGGTCACAACTGGAAAGGCACCAAGTTTATATTAATTCAACACACACCTGTGGAGCGCTTATTTATAGATAAGACAAAGCTGAATCAGGCGTACATTCTGTCGCCGTGGAGCTTGGAGTCGAGTGAGGCTCCGAGACAGAGGCCTACCCACACTGTCTCACGTTGCCGGCTGACGTGCCTGTCTCCTCCACCAAAATATCGGGGATTGTGTGCTGGGCGGCACTGGGTACCTGGCACTTAGTAGGTTCTCCGGAAAAGTTTGTTGAGTGAATAAATAAATGCATAATTGAGCATAATAAAACACGCCTGAGATTAATGCCATAAGAGAGGTTTTGTGTCTTTATTACCATTACCATTAAATCTCAGAGCCTGGAGCATCGTAATTGCTCAATAAACATTAATTAGAAAATAAATAAAGACCAGCGCGGTGGCTCACGCCTGTAATCCTAGCACTCTGGGAGGCTGAGGCGGGAGGATTGCTTAAGGCCAGGAGTTTGAGACCAGCCTGAGCAAGACCCCATCTCTACAAAAAAACAGAAAAATTAGCCAGGCGTGGTGGCACGCGTCTATAGTCCCAGCTACTCAGGAGGTTGAGGCAGGAGGATTGCTTGAGCCCGGGGCTTTTAGGTTGCTCGGAGCTCGGCAGACACTGCGGCACTCTAGCCCAGTGACAGAGGGAGACTCTGTCTTCCACACAGCTGCATCTGCAGCACCTAGAGCAGTGCCTAGCAGGTAATAGAAGGTAAGGTAGCATGGCCTTGATAATTATTTTTTTAAGCAGCTTTTCTGAGATAGAACTCGCATATCATACAATTTATCTATTTAAAGTACACAATTCAATAGGTTTTAGTATTGTATATTCAGAGAGCCCGAGGTCACGGCCTACCCAGGGCAGCCTGGACCTGGTGACTGAGCAAGATGGGGGTATAGCCACCCGGCCACCTCGGCCCTGCGGGACAACTCTGACAGGCACCGCTCACTCCGCTGCTCTCGCTGGCTGGTCCGGGTGCCACAGGTGTGCATGGCAGACAGACTTCTCCCTCTGCACAGTCCTGCTCCCTCTCCCTTCCTGTCGCGGGTGAATTTCTGATGCTCTGTCTGACGTCCGCTTCCAGAGAACCCAGGCAGGCGTGTCCCAGAAAGCAGGCGACGAGCTGGGGTTTGGGAGCTGGGCCGCCCATGCCCGGCTGGCCATAAGGGCTCAACACTGGCGGTGAGTGAGGTACGGAGGGCTTTTGGTGCCAGGCGACGCTGCTGAAACTTTCACTGGCGGTAAATCAGGATGGCGTGCCAGCCGGAGAGAACACACCGGGAAGTACCTGGAGCCTGATAGGTGTGGAGGACCCGGTACCTGCCCGGAGAGGGGCACTGAAGGGCTGTCACTAAGCCGCTCATGCTCCACAGAAGGACAAGGAAGGGCCCAGGGAGCGTATCAGGGGCCTCTTTGGTTGTGCGATGAGTAGGGAGCTCTCATCAGCTGCCGCGGGAGGGCCCGGAAACCGAGGACCGAGCCTGGGATGTAGCAGTCAGATCGTCTGGATTTCAAAGCTAGCTAGATATTTAGTCAAGGCAGGTCTGCCATACTGAAGTTGGAGTCCTGGTCAGAAAAATCTGGGCCCCTGACGCGTGATATGGAGACAGGTATGGGGATATCTGGGTGAAGTGTCCGGAGGAGTTTGGTATCCTAGCCTCCTGAATGCGCAGACGTGGCCCGGCCCTCCAAGTTAAGAGCTAGCACTGCCGCTCTCCCCAGATCCCGCTCAAAGGCCGTGCAGAGGCCTCTCCCCAGCGGGACAATTGTGGCCCATCAGGACCTACCCCCACCTCCTATTCCGGATTCTAAGTCTTTAATCAGGGTAACCCCGCTGGGCAGTGCTGGGCCTAGTGACGGAGAAAAGTCACCAAATGAACTGCAGGAATTAGTCACCGGTGCCGGCAGGGCCAGGGAGTTGGGGTGGAACTATGTTCTGAGGGTGCTTGATTAAGAAGCTGGAACATAAAACTGGATAGGACTCTGGGTTCAGCTTCTAAGGCCATCATTTCCATCTGGGTGACCCAAGACATATGACTTAATTGTTCTATGCCTTGGTTTATTCACATGTAAAATGGTGGGTATCCACCTGTAAAATAGGTACTTCTCTCCATTGTGAGGCTCAAACAAGGTATGGCACTTGGAACCACACACCGCACAGAGAGCCAGTGAGTGTCAGCTGTCATTGTTACTGCTCATGCGAGGCTGAAGTACAGACCCTAGGGTGTCCTTGGCCCCCAGTGTGCCTGGGCAGTCCTGGCTTTTGCCTGCTGTTCCAGTATAAATCTTAACAGTGGTCTCCTTTCACTCTCAAATGTGTCTTAGTTTGGATAACAAATTACACGGCCACCCTAATATGATCTAGTTTAATCATTAAAATTCTATAAGATCGGCTGGGCGTGGTGGCTCACGCCTGAAATCCTAGCACTCTGGGAGGGCAAGGTGGGAGGATTGTTTGAGCTCAGGAGTTCAAGACCAGCCTGAGCAAGAGTGAGACCCCATCTCTACTAAAGTTAGAAAAATTAGCTGGCCATGGTGGTGAGCACCTGTAGTCCCAGCTACTTGGGAGACTGAGGCAGGAGGATCACTTGAGCCCAGGAGTCTGAGGTTGCTGTGAGCTAGGCTGATGCCACAACACTCTAGCCCAGGGCAACAGAATGAGACTCTCTCAAAAAAAAAAAAAAAAAAAAAATTCTATGAGCTAGATGTTGCTCTTCCAATTTACAAATAAAGGATTACGAAACCCAGGAAATGCCATAATTTGCCAGGTGGTCAGTCGGGGTTCCTGGTGACAGTTTTGTCCTTCACTTCCAAGGACTCCCATCCCTAACTGGACAGCAACTCCAGGAAATTCACAGCAGGTCTGTGGGGAGAGCCAGGGAGCTGGAGAAGGACAGCCCTGGAGGGGTGGGAGGAGAAACAGCCACCCAGCATGGACCAGAATAACCACACAGAGCCCAGCTGCTGGCGGGCTGGTGCCGGACCTTGAGGGCTGGCCCTGCCACGCCAATGCACACAGGCACACCCAGGCAAACTCAGGCCCCTCCTGATTCTGTCACTACCCTGGCCAGCCTTCCTTGTCCTTTCTCATTCTTCCATTCTCCCAGCTATTCAGGAGGCTGAGGTGAGAAGATCACTTGAGCTCAGGAGTTGGAGGCCAACCTGGGCAATATAGCAAGACCCCATCTCTTAAAAAAAAATGTTGTCTTTCCTTTGGACCTTCCTGTTCTGTGATGCCCACACCTAGGGCATCTTATCCCCCTAAGAGCAAACCTTTGAGGCACTAAACAGCTGGCTTTAGGATTGTGCGAGTGAGAAAACTGTGAATGAGACCAAAATAACAAAGTTGCCATTTATTTGACATTTGCCAAACTCTTGCCGGGAATGACCTGATTGCACGCTTCCAGTCCCCTAATGGAATATGGAAGCCAAGTGGAAACTGAGGCTGAAGGGGTGCCCCAGATCATCATCAGATGGTGCAGCCGGGAGTTGGACCTGGACTCATCTGAGTCCCTGGATTGACCACTGGGCCACAGAGGAGCGTGGGGAGGGATATACGGGAGGCAGCTCGAGTGTGCTCTGGTCACTCAGAAGTGATGGGGGAAGTTTTCATGAGAGAGGTGCCATGCAGTCATTGAACAAGCACGTGTGGAATACGTACCGTGTGCCAGGCCGTGGGGACTCAAAGATGAAAGAGCCCCGGCCTCGGCCCTCATGGCGCTCACATCTGCGTGGAGACGGCAGGTAAACAGGTTGTTGCTGAGCAACCGGAGTGCGACATCGGAGGCGAGTGCTCTGTGCGGTGGAGGTAAAGAGGGCGTGACCGACCCTGCCGTGTGTGAAACAAACACACGTGATCCAGAGCTTCGCCATGGGCCAGGCCCGCGCTGGGCGTCGGACAAGACACGGGGTGGGGGGCAGGGGGCATCCTCCACGGAGGGGACGCCCGTGCTGTGGCGTGGAGGCGCGGGCCCTGCGGTCGCCTGGGCGGAGCGTGCAGACAGGGACCCAGGGCTGGGAAGCGAGCTGAGCCACATCCTGGAAGGCTTTGTGGGCCTGAGCAGGGTTTGGGTGCCCCCTACACGAGGAGGCTTCCCTAGCCTTTCGGAGAATGAAGACTCCTTTTTTTCAAAAGCAGTTTAAAGACTCCTGAGGAGTCTCCACGCGCTGGGAGTCTGCCTTTCAGTGTCTTTGTATCGAGAAAGTACACGCGCCCTGCGGACTGTCTCAAAGGATCTCTTCCTGCAAGGCGGTGTCCCTCAGACCCCTCCCCACTCGCTGCAGCCAGAGGGGCTTTCAAACCTGTGAATCTGGGGTTGTGCATCCTCTACTGAAAGCCCTACATCCCTCTGTCCCTGGACCAAGTCCAGGCTGTCCCCTCTCGGCCCCACTCATCTGGCGCCATTTACTGACACACTGCTCTGCACCGCTGCTGCCGCGCCCGCCATCCCCCGCTCCACTTCTGTGTGTGTTGCTTTTCCGTGTTGGCAGCTCCTGCTTCAGAGCAGAGGGGCACAGGGAAGGGAGGGGTCTGGACAGCTTCTAAAGATGCTTAGGAAGCTTTCCCCTCCCCCAAATGTGCATGCACTTCTGCAGCTACCGAAGGGAGGGCACCCGTGGAGGGCAGCTGGCACAGGTCCTCCAGGGCAGGTGACACTGTGCTGCTCGCCTGCCCTGGGGTGTAGGGAGGGTCCCGGCTCTCCTATCAGCGGGGCCTGGGCCAGGGCACACCCTGGTGTGAAATGAGGCAGGTGGATGTCAGCCTGTGGCCTCCCGGACTTCGTCTGAGCTGTGAGAGGCTGTGTCCTGCTGGGGTGGTGAGGAGGGCGAGGAGACACATTCTGTCCTGCAGAGTGACCTAGTCTCCCTCATGCCCATCTGGCTTCAAAGTCCTGGAGGTGACCTGGTCCTGGGTGGGTGAGCAGTGATTTCTCAGGACAGGGTAGACTGAGGCACATAGAAGGGCCTGCTTCTCCCCGGTGAACTTCTCTTCTTGCACTGAAGGGTGCTGCAGCCTGGGGTATTCTCAGAGGAGGCCTGGCATCTGAGGCATGTTCTGGGGTCCCAGGTGGCCCATTTAAGACTTGAACCCATGGTTCAAGTGGTAAAAAGAGGCCTAGGACCTGTCATTTAAATGGTTAGTGAGACCAATTAGACACATGAACCAAACCTTTTAGCTCTGGCCTCGCCCAAGACAGCTTCATGAGATTCAAGCTGTCTCCTGCCCGTCCCCAGACTGCGGTGAGGGGCCCTGGGGGCTGGGAGAAGTGGGCCCTGCCGAATGCAGGGAGGGAAGACACAAGGGCCTTCCCCACACCAGGCTGGAGACCTGGCACTGGGCTCTGCTCCTAGCAGCCTGGAAAGCTGTTATTCTAGAACCTGATAACTACCTGGGCTGGGCTGCAGATAAGAGGCAGCTGTTTGAAGTCCAGAGAGATAACAGCTTCAGAGAAATGTGATAAGAGGAGTGGGATGCACTGGGTTAAGCTCACCAGCCTGGCCTGTTTGCCTTTTGCCAGTTTTAATAACCAGCCCTCTACCCACAAGTCAGATTCCCCAGCACAGCAAGGAGCCTCCGTGTAATCCGTGCATCTGTGCCGCCTGCAGGCCTCTGCTCGTGTCCTGCGGGATGGCTCTCGGCAGCCAGCCCTGACGCCTCTCCAACCCCCTTTCTTTGCTGCCGCTGGGCCTTCTTCCCAAACGCATTCACTCTTGCATTCATTCATTCAGCACATATTTAATGAGTGGCCACTTTGTGCCAGCCACAGCTCTGGATATCGGAGACACAGTGGGGAAGCCGCCAGGCATGGTCTCTGCTCTCACAGGGCTATGTTCTGGGTGACTAGGGACAACTATAAATCAATAACTACAGTGGGTGCGAGTGTAATGGAGGACATGCTAAGAGGGGTGCAGCAGGGGGCGAGTAGGGGAGACCAGGGGGTGGCCTTAGAGTGGTCAGCACGGCCTCTTAAGGGGCCTTGCTGGGGAAGAATGAGCCCAGGCAAGACCTTCCTGGGGAGGAGAGGGGAAGTGCAAAGGCCCCGGTGCGTGTGAGCGCGGTCTGTCGGGCGTCCGCAGCGGCTGGGGAGTGGTAGGAGAGAGTGGTGGGCAGAGGCCGGCTGAGGACAGCCAGGGAGGCCCGGAGAAGAAGTTTGGAGATGGTTATAAGCAGAATTGGAAGCCATGGGAAGGTGAGTCGGAAGGAATCTGATTTGCATTTTGAAAAGCTCACTTTGGCCGGTGTGTGGAGGCCGGATCAGAGAGACATGCACAATAAGCAGGAAGCACAGGGGGGAAGGATGGCTCCCGGCTCTGCCATGCACTCTGTTAGACCCCGGCCTCCCTGGTCCTCTGCTCTCGCAGCTGTAGCATGCTGCATTCCCCCTGTGTCCACTGGGAGCCTGCTGGGCCCTGGTGCTGTCCTGGGTGTGGGCTGCCAAGGTGAGGGAGACAGACCCAGCCCTTGGGGGGGCTTCCATTCTAATGGGGGAGTCAGACATCAAACCAGAAAACCCGCAGGGAGTGCCAAGTGCTATGTGGCGAATTAAAACAAGACGATTGTTAGGTTGTTAGAGGGCGATGGGGTGCGGTCAGAGAAGACAACTCTAAGGAGGCGACATTTAGCCTGAGACCCAAGTAACCCTGGGAGGGCCTTCCAGCAGTGAGGGGGCCCTGGAGGGAGGAGCTTGCAGGATGGTCACAGTCCCTGGGTTGTTAGGGTTCACCAGACTCTGGCCTGTGGTGAGCACTCAACAAATGCTAGTGTTTATAAAGATGACTGTTCTGCAGGGGAATTAGGGAGAATTGTAGGTTTGAAAGTTGCTCAGATGTAGGGACAGAGGGAATGGGAACAATGCAGAAGACCCCTACGGCTCTGGCTTCAGGGTAAGTAGGGGATACGGCTATTTATCATGGCACCGCTGTTTACTTGGTGGGTCCCATGGCCTGACCACAGGCTGCCCTCATCCGGGCCCTATCTCACTGGGGGAATTTTGAAATCTTCTGGATGGTCCTCAGCAAGATCCTCCCCTCGCCCCTCCTCCATGCCTTCCCCTGCGGCGGCTGCGCACAGGCTCTGCTCAGAGCCCGAAGCAACTAACTCGCCTCTCAGCCCCACCGTGACCCCACCCCGGCCGCCCTGGCACAGCCTGACTCCGGGATGCTGACGGAACCGAAAAGATCCAGTTTAATCCCCTTCTACTTCCCATACAGGGAATTTGGGGCCACGTAGTCAATCTAACACTCCTTTTCCCGTATTTGCGCAACAGTAGTCATTAAAATAGTTCTCACGTGCCCGAAACCCCTTTGTGGTTTTGACAAGACCATGACCCGTATGATGGGCGAGGAAAGCTCTGACATCTTTCTGCCCCCACAAGGGCCTATAGCTGGAGGCCGAGGGGAGGGGGTTGAGCAGAGATGAGGTCTGGAGGCGGGAGGCCAGGTATCACAGGGCTTCTGTGGGACTTCTGCTTTCACTTTGTAGGTGCGGAGTGCAGCCACGAGGGTTTGCACTCTCTGGCCACTGAGTGAAGAATAGAGTGTGGGGGCCTTGTGCCCTGTGTCTTGGACAGAGCACTGAATTTCTTTGGGAGGGGACCCCAGGCTGCACACCAGAGCCCACTCTTGCTGGTATGCTGCCCAGCCGCTGTCCTCGGGCCTCGCATGCCCATAGCCAGCCTGGCCGAGGGTGGCACAGAGGCCCCGTGGCCTCCCTTCTTTGCAGCACTAGCTTTCTCACGTATCCGTATCCGTAGGAGACACGTTCCTGATGTTCCCAACATATCTCAGCCATTGCGTAGAGCCCCGTCTGTTCACACCCCTGTCTGACAGCTCTTATCATTTCATCTCTGCTGGGGTGTAAGCTTCCTGGGGGAGGGACTTGGTTTCCTAGACATTTGAATTGATCCTGACCTTCTATGCAAAAGGTCATAAACCCCTGTGGAGGGCGGCTGGCAGGGAGACACAAAGAGCAGGGGTCCACATCCGTGGCCTGGAGTTAGGAGACCTGACTTTCCGCCTCAGTTGTACTAGTAAACTTGCTGATTTCCCACGCTGAGCCTCAGCCTCCTGTCCGTACGATGATAAGGGTTGGGCCGCATCAGTGACTCTTAGATTATTTTGAAATACCAGCGAAATCTATGCACCTCTCCAGAATAAAGAGTAGGTACACAGAATTGGCGTGATGGGGAGGAGCAGGGCCACAGCCCCTGAATTTGCCCCTCAGACCTTTCTCAGCTCTGATGATGTGACTTTCTGAGTTCTGACGGCAGCCACAGCCCCGGGGCAGAGACTGGTTTTAATCTCCAGGTAGGTGATTTAGGACTTGTTTTTTTGTGGGGTGAAGGGGGTTCTAAAGAAAGGTGTATGGAGTATGTTTGTGGAGGCAGAGGAGGAGTTCGTGGTCTGGAGCCTGCCTGTCCTCAGCCTCCCGGTGGCCTGCGACGTGGACGAGGGCGTGATGGAAGGGGAAGGCCTGACGTGGGCCACGCAGGGGGAGGGAGGCCTCCTGGAGAGCGGGGGAGATAGGAATGGGAGGCGGGAGGGGTTGGGGTGACGATGGGCGGAGCAAGTCCTCGTGCACCAAAGGGAACGGGAGAAGAGGCCCCCTGTGAGTTTGAGGGGTTGTCCCCCCTTGACAGGGATCCAGGAGAGGGGGTGGCCCTGGGCCAAACCGGGCACCACCCTTTCTCACCAGGTAGTGCCTGTGTGCACGTTCACACCCAGTGCTGTGCTGGCAGGGGCTGTAACCTGAGCCCCGGGTGCCCAGGACAGGGAGAGACTCGCCCTGTCCTCCTCTTGCCTCCCCAGCTCCCTTCCCTCTCCGAGGCTCACCCGAGCCCAGCCCAGGGGAGAAAGGGTGTTCTCAGTGGGCTTGGGACAGGCAGGGATTAGGGGCCGATGACAGGTTGTCAGTGGCTCTGGGACAGCTCCATAATCCCAGCACCCCGAGCTGCAGCGCCCTTTGATCCAGCCTCTGAAGGCTTGATTATGAGACACAGCCCATGTTTCCATAAAGGGGAGAACAATTGTTTCCAGCCCAGACAAAGGACTCTTTGTACAGCCCTGGGACCCGAGCCCCGGAGCCACTGGGGGAGAGGAAGGACAGCTCCGCCCGGGGTGGGGAAGGGGGTTGGGGCAGGGCAGTGCTGGGTGAGGCAGCCGCGTGGCTCCCACCGAGCCTGCCGAGATGGGCAAAGGGCATTAGTGACGTCTGCTGCCCGCCCAAGGGGCATGCCCAGGCTCAGGTGGGGGCTGAAGGGGGCTCCTTTCTGATTGCTCCAGCCTTGGGCTCAGAATGCATGCCTACCTCTGTCTGGAGGAAGGGCTGGCTCATTTTCCACACCTGAGCAAACAGGCAGGGAGCGGGATTGGGGTGCAGAGTGAGAGTTAGGAGAACGTGGAGAACATTTGGAAATAGGAGCGAAGGGGCGTATTGGGAGGAGGTGGTCAGTCTGAGTGCAGTAGCTCTGTCCTGTTTGGAGCTGCCTCCTGCTGTTCCTCCCTGCGCTCACAGCTTCCCTGCGCCTGGGCATAGCATGCCTCAGAGTTTGCAAAACAAATCCAGTTGCAGAGGGTGAGAGCTTTGCCCCCCTTCCAGTGCAAGGGGTAGAAGTCTGGATTGGCGGGGGCTTCTGCCCACCCCGGCTGCACCCCTCACCTATTTGTTAATTAAATCCAGCCCCTTCCCTCCCTGCCATCCCTTCTGTCCTCATGACAGAGCCCTGGGCTTGGCCCTGGACTGGGCTGGGGCCTGGACTGGCCTGGAGGCCGCTGCAGCGCAGAGAGCCGGCTTGACCCTGAGGGACTCGGGAGACCCATCTGTTCAGGGGGGACGAGGGCCAGGTTTGGGATCTTAGTGGGGCTGCACCTGCGGGGACGAGAATGACTCCTTTTGGGGAGAAAGATAAGTAGAGTGTTACACGCTGGCTCCCCAACATCACCAGTACAACCTACTGCCAACACCAAGCCCAGTTTCTCGTTCACCTTGCTGAGCGAGACTGCCACGCAGCAGAGGCGTGGAGGGAAGGCAAGGCTGAAGCGTGTTGAGGATTGGAAGTTTGGTTTGAGGTGGGCTCTCTGTGCGGGGCTTTGATTAGGATTGGGTAAGGTCACCATCTGGTAGTCCGATTGGCACCAACAAGCAAGGGGAGGATTTTCGAGGTAAGGGATTCAAAGAATCGAATGGTAGGGAGCAGACTCTCTGCTGATGCTTCCTTTGAAAAGCTGATGAGCCTTTTGGGTGGTTCTTCTAGTGAACAATCAAGTCTTTTACTGGGGGGGGAGGTCCACTGGAATAGCAAAGTCATGCTAATGGAGACAATGGAATAGTGAAGTCATGTTAATGCGCCGTCTATTGTGTATGGGGTGGGTAGTTGCCATTTTTTAGGTGTGAATTTGGAGTGTGAAGGGAGACAGCTCCAGGGGCTGGAATGGGGGGGAGCACGCAGGTCTGTGGTCCTGAAGAGAAATGACCAGACTGCACGATGGAGACAGAGAAGTTTAGACTTGGAAAAATGGAGGGAGAAAAAGAAAAACTCCAGCTGACCCCAGGAGAGGCCAAGACCAAGGCATGTGGGCTGGAAACCAGGCCTGCAGGTGCCAAACCTGTCCCTGCCCATGGTGACAGGCTGTGTTGACTTTGGCAGCCCCACCCTGAGCCTCCTCCCACCCCAGAAGGGCTTGAAACTGACACTGGGCCCTGTGGGGGGCTGGAAGTGTTCCCAACCCCGTCCTGCTCAGGCCGGCTGGGGCAGGCTGCTACCCTGGCAGAGGAAGCCAGTGGGCTTGTATGGGGGAGGAAGGGAGGCTGCCCCAACAGGGGGCTGGTACCTGGGCCCAGCTGCACAGGTCATGGCTGGGGGACATCAGGACTTGATGAGCAGGCTGGGCGTGGTGGCTCATGCCAGTAATCCTAGCACTCTGGGAGGCCGAGGCAGGAGGATCGCTTGAGCTCAGGAGTTTGAGACCAGCCTGAGCAAGAGCGAGACCTCATCTCTACTAAAAATAGAAAAATTAGCCGGGTGTCATGGCATGTGCCTATAGTCCCAGCTACTTGGGAGGCTGAGGCAGGAGGATCGCTTGAACCCACTGCAGTTTGAGGTTGCAGTGAGCTACGATGAGGCCACTGCACTCTACCCGGGTCAACAGAGTGACACTCTGTCTAGAAGGAAAAAAAGACTAGATGAGCAGGCTCTTGATCTCAGACTGAAGATCCAGACAGACTGGGCAGGGGGACAGAAGAGATGAGTTTTGGGGACATCAGCTGTCATCCTATGGACTTTCTTTACGGTATACCTACAAGGAGCTGAAATCCAGATATGAAATCTATCATCACAACAAATCGTGTTTAAGAAACTGAGGCACAGAGAGCTTTAGTGACTGAACAGGCAGATGGGATGGAATTCGAAGTCCAGTGTCTGTGTCTGTGGCTTCAAAGGCCAGCTCTCTGCTGTGCCACTGGGCAGCGTCCTCCTGGGCTTCCCAGGCATCTCCTTCCTGCAGAGGCCAAGAGGGGAGCTCAGATCACTCCTGTCCTGCTGGAGGGATGAGGTCATAGCCAGAAACAGACCTGGGTAGAAGACAGAATGAAGAGAATGAGAAGTGAACAAGATTTTTATACTGGGAATGGGGTGGTCAAATATACATATTCAACAAGCCATAGGAGGAGTCATGAATGTTTATGAAAAGAAATCATGTGTATCTGCAATTATGTTTTATCTCTCCTTTCCTGTCAAGGCTGGGAACTTAGTTTTAAGGTGTTTCTTGGGATCTTCTTGGCTGAGAGCGGTCTGCTCAGTGAGCAGAGGGCTTAGGGTTTTATTTTTAGTTCACAGTAAAATCAACATTCCAAATGTTGAGTCACTTTCTATTGTTCCCTTTCAGAAAGAGATGAGGACAGGTAGAATGGGGACCTCAGAGAGCCAGCAAGGGACAGAGAAGGGCCAAGACAGGTGCAGAGCTGGGCTGCATGTTTTTGGGGGAGGGCAGCAGAGGCAGCAGGGGGGACAGGCTAGAGGGGTGGGGGTGGGTGGGTGTGGGCTGAGACAGATCTGCATTCTCCTCTGGGCCAGCTCCCTCCAGCTTGTCACCATGGTGATGGCTGACCCTGGGCTGTGTGTCCAGCTCCTCCTGCCCATGGGCAGTCATCTGACCAAGACTCTGCCTCGCTGCAGGCTGAGAGATGGGGGCAGACATGGGCAGGGGGCTTAGGAAGTGGAGAGGGGCGAGGCCTCCGGGGTGCCCTGGGCTCTGGGCAGTAGGATTCCAGGGATGGCCTACCCAGGAGGGTACTCTCTGTCTGGTGACGGGGGACTTTCTTGAGAGAAATAGAATGCCTGGGTCCTATGAGAGGCCAAGACCCATGTTTCTAGAGGAGCCATCCATGTTTTCCAATATTTCGATCCCTGATTGGTTGACTCCATGGATGCAGAACCCGAGATATGGAGGACCAACTGTACAGTTTCAAAAAGTTAAAACCGTGTTTCCTACATACATAGTAAGCACAAAGCAGAGATTTAATTCATTAGTTAGTGTAAAGCTAGTTCAACGGAGGGTACAAGAGACTATACATACATATGTAGCGGAAAAAAAGAATTCTGGAATAAGATTGCAATGTTGGATACAACACTGGTTGACATTCTGTAAGGTAATATTGTAATCTTTGACATTATCTTTTGTACCAGATAAAAATTATTTGCAATTTACCAATTTCCCACAAGTTAACACCAAATTTACAGAGCCCTACTCAGTCCTAAGTAGCCAAACAGAGCTGGCTATTATCTTTAGAGTATCCGATGAGTCTTAGGTCAGATTGTTAATGCTCTAGAATGATTTTTGAAAGACCACACGGTTGGGTTTTTTTGGTCTTATTTCCAAATTTTGGGTAATTTTTCTTTTGTTTTTCCTTTTCCCCATTTAAAACAAGCAAAGGCAAGAAGGAAAAAGGGGGAACGAAGGGAAAAAAGAAGTAGAACCGGAAACCGGAAAAAACAAGGGAAAAAAACCAAGGGAAGTTTCCTTAACAAGCCGAACCCAAGCCCAAACCTCCGCAAAACCCCCAGCCCTCCCCGGCCCCCCTGGCAAAAAACCCCCTTGCCCCCCGGTCCCAGATGCTTCTCTCCCTCTTTGAACCTATCTCCAGCTCTTGATCTGATGGTCTCTTCTCCCCTTCAGGCCTGAGGTCAGATGTCACATCTCTGATCCCCCCACCCCCAGTCTGGCTACCGACACTTCCTGTGCCCCAGCAACACTCCTGGCCTCCCTCCAGCCCAGCACCCCTACGGGTCCCTGCTGCTCAGTGTGCTTGTCGGCCTCCTCTGGGAGCCTGTGGGCTTCCATGGCGGGGACAGGTTTTTCATTTCTGTCCCCCAGGGCCTAACCCAGTGCTTGACACCCTGTAAGGCTTAATAAATGTTTGCTGAATAAATTGAGTGAGGTGCTGGCTAGATGCCTCCTCAAATTCTCTTCCAGACCTCTCCATGAGTCTTCATTGATGGACTGGTTGCCATGGTTACCCACCCATTCCTCTCTTAGCCCCTCTGTCTTTCTTTTTCAGACCTCCCCCCACCCCACCCCCTGCATGGAGATCCGAATGGCTGGGGGCCTTGGAGAAACAGAGGCAGCTCTCTGTCCCGGAGAGGATGCACTCAGCCAGGGGGAGCGAGTCTGGTCCTGGGAGGCCCTGCCTGGCTGAGAATTCACATCTGCATGTGTTTGGTAGGAGGAGTCTCAGGTCTCCACACCTTCACCCTGTGCACTTTGGGTCTCACACTTTAGCTGGGCCGGCCCCACTGAGACCACACAAGGATTTAGAAACACAAAGAGGTTGATTGTATGGTAATTTCCTCTTTACATACCAGCTGAGCCTATTGAATTCTTTGAACAATTTGTGGCTTTTCTTTTTGGCTTCCCTAATTAGGCCTCAGACACCCCTAAGTGTCCTAGACCGGGCACTTCCCTCCTGGGAGGAGTTGCCACACCTTCCACCCTCACTCTGGCCTTTCTCCTCTGTGGGTCCCTATAGTGCTGCCCACTGCCCTTAAAACCCAGGCCCAGCCTGGGACAGAATATTCCGACAACATCCCTCTACACAGCTGGGAAAGTGAACAATGGCATAGCAAAAGGAAATAATCAAGAAGTAGCAAGAAACCTTTGGTTGGCAAGACTGGGCTTCCTGTCCAGGGTTCTCTGTCCAACCCAGGGCAACTATAAAATTTATCCTTCAAATCTGGACACTCTGGTGAGTGAAAAGGGGTGCTATTAATAATCATGACAGGACAACAGCATAAAGCACGATTGTCCTGGGCACTTTGGGAGTACAGCCAGGCCCCCTTCATGGGCACAGAAGCCCATGGAAACATTCTTCATCCAGGGAGCCCGTTTCTTCCACCCATTCATTTCACGAACGCCTGCCGTTATTTCTGCTGGGAATTCGAGATAGCAAGAGGTCCCTGACCCAGGGAAGTGTACAGTCTAATGGAAGAGACAATTCATCACAAAATAGGATAAAAAGCAAGAAAGAGGAAGCAGTGTTCTACGTAGGAGAGGCACTTCCCCCTGCCTGGAGAGGGGTGTTGGTCTGGGTTAGCCTCTCAGGGGAGGTGAAGCTTGAGTTCACTTCTTCAGGGCTCTGAAGAAGGAGTGGAAATTAACTGGCAAAAAAGAAATTTGAAGTGAATAGCAAAGAGTTCTGGTCAGGAAGAAAACACCTATGTAGAAGCAGAGAGAGGAGGAGGTGCACTTGTTTTTGGAATTATCAGAAAGCTGTCTTTTTCTGGCCATACTCTCAGTCCCCTCTTGGGTCCTCTACTTCTGGAAGAGGAACCCCACATCACTTCCACTAACTTTGGTCAGAGGGGCACTTCCTCAACTGTTGGCTTTCACCAAAGATTGTTGAATAAACAAAAGCCAAGAAGTACCCTACACTCTTCTTCTGTGACGTAAACGCAAGGTTTGGAACTTTGGTTTTTTATTATTATTACAGTTTTCTTCTATGGTATTTGTATTTTATCTTTCAAAAATAGACCCACAGTGCTACATACCAGCCATTGTGCCCGAGTGATGCATAGGTCATTTCATTTGATCTTCACAACTACCCTGGGAGGGAGGCATTCTCCCCGATCTACAGAAGAGGCTCAGTGAGGTCAGAAACCTGCCTGCCTCTCACAGCTGACTGGCGACCAGCGGAGATTTGCTAGGATGAGCCGATACTCTGAATTCTCTAAATTCCACCGTCTTAACCACACTATGTGCAGTCAGGGAAGGCCTGACTTTACGTTATTCATAACTGGGCCCTGGAGAGCTGACTCAGACACCAGTGGCAGCAGCCCCCAGAGTCCTGGGTTTCGGGGGGAGTTGAAGGGGGGCAGCGGAGAGGCCAGCAGTTTCGGTGACCCCTGCACTCAGTTTGCACACTAGACCCAGACGAGATCCCTCCTCCTCCTCTCCAGGGTGGAACCCTTCTTTCCAGCAAAGCCGGTCTGGCCCTGTGATGTCACACCACTGGGCAGGGCTTCCGGAGAATGGTGACACCCAGCTGACGTCAGGAGGCAGGGGAGGGGCCGCTGGTCCCCCCTGTCCCCAGGGCAGTTCAGAGGTTGACTGCATTTCAGCAATGATTATAATTGCAAATCTCTCTCTGAACCTGTGGGGTGGGGAAAGCTTGCTGGGAGTTCTGCTCCTGGCTCTGGGATTTGAACCTGGCTTAGGAGACCTGAGACCACCAATACTCTGTGTGTCTCTAGACAAGTCACTTGTCCTCTATGAGCCATTGCTAGGGCACAGCCTCCTAAATCAATGAAAACGAACAGGTTGGAGGAGAGATTTCTGAGGACCCTTTCAGGAATCCCAGAGGAAGGGATCTTGGGGCTTGAGTCAGCCTGGTTGTGGTCCTGATCTGTCCTCCTCCTGGCTTCCACTCCTCCTCTTGTCCCTGGTGGCCGTGGAGCAAGGACGTGACTCACCCGGCTCCAGGCACCAGTTTCAGTCTCGCCCCGCCCCAGCCCCAGGCCTTCCATTTGCTGTTTACTCCCGGAGCAGGTGCGCCTGGGTCACCTCGCAGCAGGAGGGAGAGGTATCAGGCTCAGGGGCCTGGCAATGCGGGGGCACTACCTGGCCACACCCCACAGGTGGCCTAAGGCCAGATCAGGGTCTCGGAACTCCCTGGCAAGGTGAGGGGTTTGGGGGGCATAAACAAATCTCCGAATGAGACTGGGACACGCTGAGCTGCTGAGTCCTCAGCTATCTGCCTCTAATCTCTTCCCCTGGTTTCGGTCTTCATTCGCCCACCCCGCAGGGCAGCCCAGGCCCCACCTGCAGCCTGAGGCCCCCAGCAGAGCTCAGCCAGCCCAGGGCGGGGAGGGCACCCTGAGGGTGGTGAGGGCCACCAGAGCTGCTGCTTACACTGAGGACCCCACAACCCTGTGTCAACAAGAGGGGACAGGGTGTGTGTGTGGCGTGGAGTTTGAGCTGGGAGATCACAGCCTGATTCAGCCTGGGGTGCAAGAGTGAGGCTGGGGGAGGCGGCCTCCGGGGAATACCGAAAGGTACGGTGAAGGACGCTGGACTGTGAGTCTGGAGAGCCGGCGTTGAGTACTGCTGTGGCTGCCACCTCCCTTTGTGACCTTGGGCATGTCCCCTCCCCTCTTGGTGACTCAGTATCCCCGTCTATACGAGGCATGGGCTCAGGCGGATAAGTCAAGGCTCCTTCTAACCCTGGCGCTCTGCTGTTACCCAGGTGGGCTTCGCCATCCAGTGCCCAACCTTCCCATATCCCCCGTGAGCTCCCGCACCTCCCCCAGGGAGGAAAAGGGGCCCTGTGAGAGGCAGCCGAGGACAACCTAGGAGCTCTCCTCCAGAATCCACAGTGGGCCTGCCCCACCCCAGGCCCAGGCTCCAGACCACAGAGCAGACAACAAAGCCAGGCAGGTGGAAAATTCCCTCTGGCGCTCTGCCCAGGCACCCTGGATGGCAGCTGTGCCAGCCCAGGCGAGCAGGAGCTGGGAGTCCAGGGCACTGACAGCCCGGCAGCCGCGGGGAGCTGGCAAGGGGCCTGCCCAGGTCTCCGGAGCTCCATTGCCCCCCACTGCCCAAATGCAGAAATTGTGTCTACTCAGGTGGACAGACGGAGGGGAGGAGGAGGACGGGAAATGCATGATTGTCGCAGCCCCGAGCCAAGGCGATTGTGCCGGCTCCTCCCACTATTGTGCGGAGTGATCCCTGCACATCAATGGAGGACCAGGGGCCGCGGCTGTTTTGGTAGACACACAGGAACGGAGCTTTGCCAAGTGTCCGCGTGTCCTCTGGGCTCCTGCTGGCTGCCAGTCTCTGCCTAGTGACCATGGGCAGTGCGTATCCCCACCAACACGGTGCTTTGCCCGTCTCTGATACCGGGACAGCCGTGTGGGCCCCGCCCTCCTGGCAGGGCACGGAGCCGGGCCGCGCAAGACCCGGGAAGAGTGAACAGCTCTGTGCGAGCACGTGACTCGAGGCCGGGAGGCAGAGCACTTCCCATGGCCCATGAGTCCAGGGACTCCTTGTGTCTAAAAGCCAGGGCAGGCACCCCTCCACCTGCTTCTCTCCTGCGCTCTGCCCAGACCCTCAGAAGATGGCTGAGTTACCATGGCAACATCTCCTTGTCCGACTCCCCAGAGGCCTTTTCCAGAATCTGGAGTTGGTTTCTAGAATGTTTACCTAACAACACTTTCATGCTGCCAGTCAGTTCAGATGGATCTTCTGGAACTGAGGAAGCCCCTTTGTGACTTTGCTGGGTCACAGCCACCTGGACCCTGGAGTCGCCCCGGCAGGGCCCCATCCACTGGGCACTGGAGGGCTGAGGTGTCAGGGCATGGTGAGGTCAAGGCGAACCACACACTGCTGGGAAAGCTACCCAAAGGCCATGTCCCACTGACCCGCAGTCAGCAGGCTGCGAGCGTCACTGCGGGTACAGGGAACACTGTCTGTCTAGGCTGGCAGGAGAAGGCCCTGAAGATAAGACAGGGCATGAACCCAACTCCATGACAGCCAATTAGCTCCGCTTCGAGAACCCAACCGCTGTGACTCACCCACAGCCAATCAGGAGGCCCTGGGCCAGATACCTTTTTCAGCCAGACACACCTGTAACCTGCTAGCCATCTGTTGGACCACACCCTTGCCCCAACCATTCTAGAAAGAAATATAAATCTCTTTATACAGCTGCATATGGAGAGCTCTGCAACTCTAATATGGAGGGAGACGCACACGGGTCTGTAGGAGGCGCAGAGACAGACAGGTGCGTAAACGTGCACCTGCACAGGTGAAAACCTACCTGGCCTTAGCCCTGCTCCTTCCTGCCTCTGCCGAGGTCGCCACCATCTCTTCTCCTCCACCTCCTGGGTCCAAAATTGGCAACAGAGAAAAGTTCAGGATTTTGCACTGGACCTGCACAGACCTCTCCAGCGCGCAGGGGCAGCTTTCTATGAATCGTTAGGCCAACAGTGGTCCAGAAATTCTCCCTGTAATTTTCCCTCATCCCGTGCAAAGAACAAACAAAACAAAAACCGCACCGAAACCAAACTAACAGAAACATTGTCAGTTGGGCATCACCCCTCGAGGCTCCTCTGGGAACGCGAGTGCTTGCGGGGGACTGAGAGCTCCCCACAAAGCCCCATTTTCTGTGGACGAGAGCTGGGGCCAAGAGGGAGGGTTTCTCATCCAGAGGAAGGTTCAGTGCCTGTTATTGTTGGCAAAGGCATCTTGCCAAAGTTCCAGGAGCCAGGTCAGGCATTGGCCAGATGGTCCCACCTGGAGGATTTCCTGGGTGCGTGCCCCCAGCCGGCAGCGGTGGGTCAGGCATGCCCAGAGGAAGGCCTGGGAAAGCGGCGATGAGCTATGTCGCCCACCTCCCTACCCTAGGACCTGCCCGGGGGCTGCAGAACTGGGATCTCACCAGATTCTGAGGGGGAAGGGTCAGTGCCAGGTACTGGCACGCAGTGCTGCGTGCAGGGGGACCTCCGTGGAGGGAGCTGGGGGCAATCCAAACCTGATCGGTGTAACCCCGGAGGCGGCGGGCTCAATCCACACTCGCGTTTTCAAGCCCTCCAGATGCAGGGCACTCGTGCTACGCGGTCCGTAGGCACGGTCTTGACCAAAGCCCGCCACACCCCTGAGCAGAGCCCTGCTAAGAACAAAAACAACTCGCATGTATGCAGTGCGGCCTTTGAGTCAGGGACTGTGCCAGGCACTGGGCAAGCAGGGGTGCGTGGGTGCCTCCGCCCCTGCAGTCAGTTAGCTCCCGTGTGGGCTATGGAGGGAGCGTCAGCAAAGGACCCCTCTCAGCCCCCAAGGTCATCGGCCCCAAACCAGGCGAGACCAAGAGCCAGTCTACAGGTGACCCCGGCAGACCCACAGGGCTTCTGTGCTGGTTTCCCCAGGAGAGAAGAAAGATCGGATCCCCGGAAGACTCAGAAGGGGGCAAGATTTAACCCCTACAGCCAAGGACAAGCAGAAGTAGGAAGAGTTTTGCCCGTGGCTGGAAATTATTTTATTCATCCTAGGCCAAGTCTCCCCAAGGTCTTGGGCGGCCAGCTTGGCCTTGCTGTTCCAGGGAGCAGAGGCTCAGCTCTGCCTGGGGCTGCGACGGGGTGGGGTCTCTGTGTCACCTGTGCTTCCTTCGAGCACGCAGGGAATTTCCTCCATCTTTCCCACGGGGAGGTGTGGCTAGGGACCTTTGTCCCCCCTCCCTTTGAAGCGCTCTGTGCGGCTTCTCCACTTCCGGTCTGCCAAGGTGGCTAAGGTGGGCATAGAATAAACCCAGCACTCTAGGAGGGGGAGAGGAAACCCTCCGACCCATTCCAGGGTCCCTGGGATGCCTGGGATCTTGGTGGCATGGCCCGGGGGCCCTCAGCTATCTGAGTCAGAGTCAAATGGCCAGGCTGGCGGGACAGCAGGACGGATCTCCCGGCGCAGGGATCTGCCCCTGTGAGCACCAGTGTTCGGAGCGCTCAAGAGGAGCTCGTAGTGGGACCAGGAGAGGGAGGCAGGTGCCTGGAGGAGGGAGAAGAGGGAAGGAGGAAAGGAACTGACATTTAGGAACCCACTTTGTGTCACGGATGTGCCACTTACGTAATTCAATGTTCAGGGAAACCTTGGAGACACATGTCATTGTCCTCGTCTGCTGAAAACGGAGGTAGTGACAGGTTAAGTGACTTACCCACGGCTACCAGGAAGGGAGGACACGTGGATTTGTGTGAATCGGATTTCGCGTGTCCAGGACGACCCCCTACTCCAGAGAAGGGGAGGAGGAAGGTGCCTCTCTTCGGCGCAGCGCAGACGGACTCGGAAATAGACGTTCAGCCACCTTTCCCCTCGACGCCCGCCCAGCCGGCCCTGGAAGCTGCCCCGGCAGATGCTGCCCAGGGAAGGGTTAACCCTCCTCTCTGGCTCCACACCGCATTCTTTCGTGCTGAGCTCTCTGGGGTTGGCAGCTTGTGTCAGGACATCAGGGCAAGAAAGCAGAAAGGACATGGCCAGGGCACCTGGCAATGAATAATCTGCTTGTCTTGGCCCTGCCGCCCTGTGGCTGTGTGGCTGGGACCTGAGGGCGAGGGTCGGGTGAGGGCCCGGCCAGCTCCGAGGGGGACCCTGAGACCCCTCTGCGTCCGGTGCTTGCTCCGCCCCCCACGCAGTCACGGTCACACAGAAGCTGCGCAGCTTTCCCCGCTGCCCCTGGCTGCGGCCCAACCCAGCGCAGCCACCGCCTGGGGCTTGGCTCTCCCCTCAGATTTGACCTCAGCCCTCCCCACCCACCCCCAGCACTCAGGGCCAGGCCCCAGGCTGCGCAGGGCCCTCCAGGGAGAGCCTGCAGGACGGGTGGGGGAGGGAGGTAGGACAGGATGCAGGGCTGCCCTGCGGGGCTTCCCAGCTCTTCCAGCCTCCCCCACCCGGCCCGGCTCAACTGCCTGGTCTTGTGATTGCAGGGGCCGGGCTCTCCTCCAGCTGGGTGCTGCTGGGCTCCGGCCGCTGGCTCTTCCTGGAGTCAGTCTTTCCTCCCTCAAGACCCCTTCCTGTCGGGACTTCTGCCGCACCTCCCCTGTGCCAAACTGGATCCCCCACTTCCACCCAAACTCGGCTCCAGAAGAAATCCCTTCTAAGGCTTCTCTCCAGGAAGCCTTCTCGGACTCACCCAAGCCCATCTGGTCCCCTCGAACACTCCCGTCCGCTGGCTGCCCTCCCGTGCCTCCGCCTGTTGGCTGTGGCCACTGCCTGCCCCTGTGTCTGATGTTCTGCCCGCTGACTGCCTCACACCTGGGTCCTGTGTGTGTGTGTGTGTGTGTGTGTGTGTGTGTGTGAGAGAGAGAGAGAGAGACAGAGACAGAGACAGAGACAGAGAGACTCTGTCTCTTCCAGGGAGTAAGGGAGTAACTTCCAGATTATATCCATTTAAATTGGAACGGGCTGTCTCGAAAGGCAGTAACCTCTGTCCATGCAGGGGTTAACAACAAATGGTTTTGGGTGTCAATGATGTGTCTTCCACGTGAAACCATTCAGTAAACATTTGTCAAGCAAACAGCAGCAGGAATTTCTCTCCTCCTACCGTATGTATGCATCTCACAAGAATTGGGGATTTTGTTCTCCTGGGGCCAGCCGGTTGGATCCTGAAAGTCCAGTCCCCATTGTTGTTCTGACGTTGAAGGGGTCCTCACTGAGAAACCCTAGCGAGCAGTCCTGAGTAAGCGGGAGAGGACCGGCCTGCACATCCTCGCTTGGAAGAGCGTGGATGCTTGCAGAGAAGCTCCTGGCGCCGGTGCCAGCTGGGAGCTTCCATGGAGGGGCTCTGCGTCCACAAGGTGAGATGACGCCGTGTTGGCCAGATGGTTGGGCTCCTTGCAGCGGGCTCTGCTTTCATCTCTCTGGCATCCTTGAGCATCTCCTTGCGTTTGGACGCTCCAGCCTTGCCTCGGCTGCTCTGTAGGACAGCGAGGAACGGTGACAAGATGTGTCTGGAACCTGGCATTCTGGGGGAGCCAGCGCCGAGAGTCACAGCGAGAGATCCCGCGACGAAAGGGACATCCTGGGGCAGGAGTGGAAGACAGCTGGAAGTTGTTTTACTTTTATTGAGGAAGCAGAAGTTCCTTTGTCTCCCACCCCCAGTGAAGAGATTTTGGCATCGTATGACAGGACGGATTCAGTGAGCAATTTTTGCCTCCACTCACCAACCATTCATTCATTCATTCATTCACTCATTTATTTATTTTCCCTTAAGCACACGTATCCACGGAGTGCCAGGCACCAAGGATGCAGAGAGGGACACGTGGGCCTTGTTCGCCAGAGGTTCAGTGAGGCCGTGGTCTGGCAGCCCCCCAGGTCCAGTGTTCCTCCCTCCGTAAACTCCTGTAAGCACCTCCCCAAGGCTCTGCAGAGGAAGCACTCGCCTGAATGCCATGAATGAGCTACCTTGCACGGTGGTCCTCCCGTCTGGCCCCCATCGGAATCCCGGGAGGACTCGCTCAGCCCAGAGGGCTGGGCCCAGCCTCAGAGCTTCTGATCTAGCAGGTCCAGGGCGGGGCCTGACAGCGTGCATTTCAAATGCGTTTCCAGGTGTTGCGACCCTGCGGATCCAACGGAACACCGCTGCCTTACGTTTTTGTAGAAGCTGATACTGTCTCTTAAAAACGCTTTCACAATGACCACATTTTATTTTGGTAGCATCCTTGTGAGCCTCAGGCCCAGCATGACGCTCCTTACCTCTTACCCAGGAGAAAACGGGAGGACAGAGAGGTCCACGACTCATGGCAACCTGTTCATTTCCTCCGTGTCCTTCGTCGCAATTTGTAGTTATGTTATTCCGAGTTCAGCTTTTTCAGCGACTGCCTCCTTCGCTGGATGCGAACTTCATGAGGACAGAGATCATGCCATGTTGTTCATTCTGTTTCCTGAGTGTCTAGGATGATGCCTGGCACATAGTAGGTGCTCAACAAATATTTGGGAAAGGAGTGACTGAGTGGTGACTGCCATCACGGGGCTGGTTAGTGGCAGAGTTGGATCCCTCGACTTTCAGAAGCACATTTTCCCTCTAGCAGCCCTCTGTCCTCCAGGGCAGGACCCAAGTGCTCCTGGGCCCAGGAGCCCAGAGCACGGAGGGGAATGGACACAGTGAGAGTCAGTGGGGTCAGACAGCGCCAGTCTGTGCCCACTGCAGGCCAGGTCAATGTCACTGTTCAGGCCTGGACCCCTGGCAGGGGGAAGAACTTACCTCAGATGTGCCCTCCCCACCTTCTGCCTCTCTGCACTTCAATTTCCAAATGTGTGAAATGAAGACAATAAAAGTACCTTCGCTCATAAGGTTGCTGTGAGAATTAGACGAGTTAACTCTAGCCAATAGCTAACATTTATATAGTGCTCCCTGTGTGCCAGATACTGTTCTGGTGATTTACATGATGAACTCATTTAATGTTTTTTTTAAGAGATGAGGTTGGCCAGGTACGTGGCTCATACCTGTAGTTCCAGCAGCATTTTGCGAGGTGGAGGTGGGAGGATAGCTTGAGGCCAGGAGTTCAAGGTTGCAGTGAGCTATGATGGCACCACTGCACTCCACCTGGGCGACAGAGTGAGACCCTGTCTCAAAAAAAAAAAGAGAGAGAGAGAGAGAGAGACGAGGTATTGCTACGCTCCCAGGGTTCTGTGCAATGTCTACCCACAGGCCTGAACTCCTGGCCCCAAGGGGTCCTTCTGCCACAGTCTCTCTGGTAGCTAGGACTCTCGTCACGAGCCACTGCACGTGGCATCATTTAATCTTAATCTTCACAGCAAGCCTGTTCCTGTCCCCACGTTACAGATGAGGAAGCGGAGGCACCAAGGTTAGTACTTGACCGGGGTCACATACACAGCTAGTAAGGGGCAGAGCCAGGAATGAAATCCGGGCAGTCTGGTTCCGGAGCGTGTTCCTGGCTGGAGAATGCATGGCACGAGGAATCTGTCTGCCCAAGATAATGTTGGCTCTTATCATTTTCACGGATGGCACTTCCACGTCAGCCCGGACACCCCCCTCAGTCCCTCTCACGGCCGGGCGCAGTGGCTCACATCCGTAATCCTAGCACTCTGGGAGGCCGAGGCGGGAAGATCACTTGAGGTCAGGAGTTCGAGACCAGCCTGAGCAAGAGTGAGACCCCGTCTCTACTAAAAACAGAAAAAATTAGCGGGGCGTGGGGGTGCACGCCTATAGTCCCAGCTACTCGGGAGGCTGAGGCAGGAGGATCGCTTGAGCCCAGGAGTTTGAGGTTGCTGTGAGCTAGGCTGATGCCACGGCACTCTAGCCCGGGCAACACAGTGAGACTTTGTCTCAAAAAAAAAAAAAAAAAGATGACTTTTCCGCTATCTAAGATTTCAGTCCACATAAATATAACAACTATGGGGTCATTTAACAAGTGCTCATAGTTTGAGTCTGAGGTTGCTGTGAGCTAGGCTGGTGCCACGGCACTCTAGCCCAGGCAACAGAGCGGGACCCTGTCTCAAAAAAAAAAAAGCCTCCCTCCCACTGCGTCCCCGCTAAGTACGGATCCTGCAGCCAGCACCGGGGAAATTCCCAGGGAGAAGAGTGGGGAATTCCTGGGATCATAGATCACTCCCGATGGCTGGAAAAGGCTTTCGCCTTCTGCCTGGCATGCTTCTGAATAGGGGCGATGCCCCGGGCTTGGTCCAGACAGAGGAATCTTCCTGAAGTAGAGCCAGGGCTAGGAGAAGAGCACTGGGGGGCTCCATGCCAGGCACTCTCTGGAGGGGAGGAAATAGTGGGCACATCCCATCATCCTGCTGGTCTCGCCCCCAGAACCCACCCTGGCCTCTCTTTTCCGCTGGTCTCAGACAGCCACAGAAAGGCAGGGCTTGGGCAGAGTGGGACAGGTTAGGGGCGAAGGTCTGAGGCCGTGCACTTAACTTCCATCACTGAACATTTGGTTCCACCTAGTGGCCTCTGACTTTCCAACCGTCCCAGCAGAGACCAGCAGCGTGGATGCCCTTTCAGGCACCAGTGTTTATTGATCACGTACTCTGGGCAAGGCACAGTATGAGGTGCCATGGAGCATCTTTGTGGGTGTAAAGAAAGAGCAGAGAACTCGGCTCACCAGGTGCAGCCCTGTGCGAAGGTCTATGCTGCGTGGGCACGTGCCTGGGAGCATGAGGACCCCATAGCAGAGATGGCACTGCTGAGCGCCTGGCCTTGGCACTTGAATTCTTCTCGGAGACTTCTGTTTCCGCTTCTGAAAAATTAGAAAGTTGGTGTCTCTAGGATCTCTTCCTGTGTTAGAATTCTGTCAGGCTACACAAAGGAGTGGTTAGCGGCTGTCATTCAGTAGCTGTGTGTCCTTGGGCAAATTACCTTACCTCTCTGTGTCTGGGGTAATAACGTAAAGTAAGTGATAGGCTGGGTGCGGTGGCTCACGCCTGTAGTCATAGCATTCTGGGAGGCTGAGGCGGGAGGATCCCCCGAGGTCAGGAGTTTGAGACCAGCCTGAGCAAGAGCAAGACCCTGTCTCTACTAAAAATAGAAAAAATTAGCTGGGCAACTAAAAATAGAAACAAAGATTTGGCTGGGCATTGTGGAAACCGCTTGTAATCTCACCTACTGTTCAGGAGGCTGAGGCAGGAGGATCGCTTGAGCCCAGGAGGTTGAGGTTGCTGTGAGCTAGGCTGATGCCATGGCACGCTAGCCAGGGCAACAGAGTGAGACTCTGTCTCAAAAAAAATAAATAAATAAAATAAAATAAATAAAATAAAATTCGGGACGTTGCTGTTTTCCTTGGGGAGCGGCGCGGTTAGGAAGGAGGTGGACGGGCTCCTACTTGTTGAGAACGGCGTCCAGTTAAAAGGCTGTCAAGTCACACCCAGCTCTGGGCTCGGCTCTGCCTCAATTGTGTGGCAAGTGACTGACCCCAGAACATTCAGAGCTCAGATCTGAAAAGTGGGTGATTATAGCACTTAGCCCCTAGAGCTGTTGTAAGGGAAACTGAAAAACCCGTTGCGTGCTGGGACCTAGTAAGTGTTCAGTCAATGACAGTGACGGTTACTGCTCAGTTTCGAACGTAGGAGCTGCCTTAGAATCAGGTGTGACCAGGAGACCTGTGCCCCAGACACCTCGCCGCCGTGTCACCCCAGGCCAGCCACACGTCCTCCCTAGTCTCCGTGGCCTGCAGCAGGTGCCTCTGAGGGCCCCGCAGTCGGACACACTGTGGGGCCCAAGAGGGAGAGTCGTGCAGCACGACACGCGCGAGGGCAGCAAAGAGCGCTGTGCGTCCAGCAGAGGGCCCTGGCCGGCCCGGCCGGGGGCTGGGCAGGAGGGCGGTGATGCCAGCCGCCTGACGGGAGGCGGACCCAGCCGGCCCGCTGCCTCTCTGGAGCCCTGCACTTGGGCGCCCTGCCCTCACCTGCTCTCCGTGGGGCAGCTGCCTCCTGCTCGTGCGGCCATGCGGCGGCTGTGGCCCCTGGCCATCTGTCTTGCTGCCGTGTGGGCTGCGGGACTCAGCAGGGTCTCCGGGGGTGCCCCTCTGCACTCGGACAGGCGCAGAGCTGAGGCCCAGGAGCAGCAGAGCCGACCCAAGAGAGGCACCGAGGATGAGGAGGCCAAAGGGGTACAGCAGTATGTGCCTGAGGAGTGGGCCGAGTACCCCCGGCCCATCCACCCTGCTGGCCTGCAGCCCACCAAGCCCTTGGTGGCCACCAGCCCCAGTCCAGACAAGGACAGGGGCACCCCAGGCAGCGGGCAGCAGCTGAGAGGCAATCTGACGGGGGCACCGGGGCAGAGGCTGCAGATCCAGAACCCCCTGTACCCGGTGACAGAGAGCTCCTACAGCGCCTACGCCATCATGCTCCTGGCCCTGGTGGTGTTCGCCGTGGGCATCGTGGGCAACCTGTCGGTCATGTGCATCGTGTGGCACAGCTACTACCTGAAGAGCGCCTGGAACTCCATCCTCGCCAGCCTGGCCCTCTGGGATTTTCTGGTCCTCTTTTTCTGCCTCCCTGTTGTCATCTTCAATGAGATCACCAAGCAGAGGCTGCTGGGTGACATTTCTTGTCGGGCCGTGCCCTTCATGGAGGTGAGTGTACGTCCTGCCAGAGCTCAGCCATGGGGCTACAATCCAGGGAAGGGGGCCACGTCTCCGTCAGGCCCTTGGAAGTGGCATTTGTGGGTGTGCAGAGCCGTGGAGCTCTGACTTGCTCCTCCTGCACCTGGGGAAGGGTGCAGACACGGTACTGGTTTCTGGTCACTCGCGGGAGAACCAGGCAGGTGTTCAGGACCCCTGGGTTCCAGCCCCAGCCTGGTCTCCCGCTTTGGGAGCAACCTCAAGGCAGTGCTCTTGCCCCTTCCCTAGACCCTAAGCCGCCCCACCCTGCCTCAGCCCCTCCGTCATTACACCCGAGAAATCACGCTGCCCTTTGTCGTGCCTCCTCTTCCTCCCTTTGTGCCTGTTGCCGCTGCCCCGCACCCACAGCTTCCCTACTCTACCCTCAGTATCCTGCCTCCCTACGCAGAGCCCGGTTTCCTACAGACCCCGTGCTAAAGTCGCCATCCACTCCCTGGGAGCACAGACGCCAGAAGGAAAGACCCTTCCTTCCCTTTCTCACTGTGATTCTCATCATCGCTGTTGTCTCCATCAGCAACCTCCTAAATCCTCTCTGAAAGGGAAGATCTGGTTCTGGCGCTGGAGCTAGCTGGGGGCTCTAGTCTCAGCTCTGCCGCTGACATGCTGGCTGTCACTGGGCGGGTCGCACCGCCTGCCCAGTTTCCTTAGCCCCCAACCTGGGGGTAGACCAGATGGCCCTTCCAGCCAGTGCTCTAAGGTGTATCACTGCACCTTACTTCTGGGAACTTCCACCCCAGGGTAAGTCCATCGGTGTTGAAGGATGTGCAGATCAAATAGAGACAACTTAAAACACTGCAAAAATATACCAGTACAGGTACATTTATGAAAGAGACACAGCAAGACCACCGTCTCTGTATCAGAAGATAAATAAGCAAGCAGCCTTCTAAATTTTGGCTGCATGGGGGGTAACATTGAGGACTTAGTGACTGTGGCTGTTCCCCTGTGGGTGACCCTGCATGACACGAGTGACCTGCCTGGCTGGAGAAGGAATCGGGATCAGGCATTTGGACACAGGTCCTAGTCCCAGGTCTGTCCCTAAGTCACTATGTGTGAATGACGATTTCACACCTGGACAGACTCTCTGAGGCTCGGCAGCTGGTACAGTCCTTTCCTGTCCTTTCCCAGCAAGGGAGGCTGCCTGACGGTGGCCCAAAGGCACCTTGACCTGAAAGGAGACCTGCAATGGGGACAGCCTGTGCCTCTTAGTCATCCCAGCCAGGTGAGCTGAGAGCAGTCAGACACGCGACTTCGGAATGGGGCAGGCTTGATTAGAAAATGGGCTTTGCCTGTCACTAGCTGAGTGATCTTGGTAAGTTACTTAACCTGCTTAAACCTCAGTTTCCTCATCTTTAAATTGGGGATAACGGCAACAACAGCGACAGCTACCTGCATGAATTCTTGAAGGACTAAACGGTGATGTTTATAAAGTGCTTAGAATTAAAATAATCCAATAGTTGGTGGTTTTTACTGGGGAATGGTGTAAGAGGAGAATGGGGAAGCACAGACGCATGTGAACTCTTGCTTGCAAGTGGCCAGTGGGGCTGTGAACGCCTGGCCCTGCCTGGCTGTGGGTCTCAGCGTACCCGACATGCAGGCTCTGGCCTCGGTCCGGCTAGGCCACCCGCCGTCCCTCCTGGGGCATAGAGATGACCCATGGGCTGATAGAGTGTCCTCCCTCCAGGCTGGGCAATGGGGTGGGAGTCGGGGGGCAAAACAGCTGCCCCGAACCCTTTCATAGGGAGGATCTCAGGATGGCCCCCAGCAGGGAGCAAAGAAGACAGCTTGGAATAAATACGAGATTTTTTTTTTTTTGAGACAGAGTCTCACTCTGTTGCCCCGGCTAGAGTGAGTGCCTTGGCGTCAGCCTAGCTCACAGCAACCTCAAACTCCTGGGCTCAAGCGATCCTTCTGTCTCAGCCTCCGAGTAGCTGGGACTATAGGCATGCGCCACAATGCCCGGCTAATTTTTTTCTATGTATTTTTAGTTGTCCAGCTAATTTTCTTTCTATTTTTAGTAGAGACAGGGTCTCGCTCTTGCCCAGGCTGGTCTTGAACTCCTGAGCTCAAACAATCCGCCCGTCTTGGCCTCCTGGAGTGCCAGGATTATCGGCAGGAGCTACCGCGCCCGGCCTCGCCTTGAGATGTTTTTTGAGATGCAGGGACAGAGGGAGAGAGTGGTGTTTTGCTCAAGCCCGAGGGCCGCTCCTCCGCAGGCCTGGGCTCCCCTGCCAAGGGAGGGGGCTGGGGTTCTCACAAAGGACACTTGGTGGCAGTGCTAATAAGCCGGGGATTGTGTCCGCCAGCCAGAAGAGGGAGGAATTTGGACAGGAGGGGGGATCTCAGCACAATCCCCGAGTGTGGCTGGACATCATTTGGTGGCGCGGGAGGGTTCTCCTCTCCCTTTGTGTTCTCTGGCGCTCTCCCCCCCACTGCTCTGGCTTCTTCCTCTTGGCTCGCAGGGTCATTTTCCTGTGTGCTCAGTGACTTCTGTGTGGGAATGGGGGGTATGGCTGGCTCGGAGGGGGCTGCTTCCCCATGCAGCCGGCCCCGGGCTCCTCAGGACGGGGCCAGGAGAGTGAGCATGTGTGAGCGCCACGCTCCCCAACACCACCCACCCGATCGGTGCAAAACATGGGTGGGTGCAGGAAGTGGAAGGACCAGCAAAGACCCAGAACTTCTGTGTCTTTGTCTTGGTTCTTCCTTAGAGATGAATTTCCAAAGTTTCTCAGAGAGCACGGGGTCTGCGGGAGCCAGGCCATTTGTCCCCTAGCCTGAGAGGCAAAGACAAGGTGGGAAGAGGCAGGTGTGTGTGCTTGAGCCTCACCCCTGCCATCCATCAGCGGTGTGGGAAGTGCCTGGCCAGTAGAAAATGCTCGTTAAATAGTCGTTGTTGCTATTACTGTTACTTCTATGCTTCTCACTCAGTCTGTCCTCCTCCCTTGTCCCCAGAGGTTTTGACCAAGTGCTTCTGTCTTCCTCCACTTCCTTGCCCACAGGTCTCCTCTCTGGGAGTCACGACCTTCAGCCTCTGTGCCCTGGGCATCGACCGCTTCCACGTGGCTACCAGCACCCTGCCCAAGGTGAGGCCCGTCGAGCGGTGCCAGTCCATCCTGGCCAAGCTGGCTGTCATCTGGGTGGGCTCCATGACGCTGGCCGTGCCTGAGCTCCTGCTGTGGCAGCTGGCGCAGGAGCCCGCCCCCACCACGGGCACCGTGGACTCGTGCGTCATGAAGCCCTCGGCCAGCCTGCCCGAGTCCCTCTACTCGCTGGTGATGACGTACCAGAACGCCCGCATGTGGTGGTACTTCGGCTGCTACTTCTGCCTGCCCCTCCTCTTCACCGTCACCTGCCAGCTGGTGACGTGGCGCGTGCGGGGCCCCCCGGGCAGGAAGCCGGAGTGCCGGGCGGGCAAGCACGAGCAGTGTGAGAGCCAGCTCAACAGCACCGTGGTGGGCCTGACCGTGGTCTACGCCTGCTGCACCCTCCCCGAGAACGTGTGCAACATCGTGGTGGCCTACCTCTCCACCGAGCTCACCCGCCAGACCCTGGACCTCCTGGGCCTCATCAACCAGTTCTCCACCTTCTTCAAGGGCGCCATCACCCCCGTGCTCCTGCTGTGCGTCTGCAAGCCGCTGGGCCAGGCCTTCCTGGACTGCTGCTGCTGCTGCTGCTGCGAGGAGTGCGGCGGGGCCGCGGAGGCCGCGGCCACCGACGGCTCGGACAACAAGCTCAAGACCGAGGTGTCCTCCTCCATCTACTTCCACAAGCCCAGGGAGTCGCCTCCGCTCCTGCCCCTGGGCACGCCTTGCTGAGGCCCGAGCAGGGGCGGGCGGAGCTGCCACCCAGCTGGTGTCTGCCGTTTTTTCCCCATAGGTCTTGCTTTGCTGCCCGTCTTGCTGTCTAGAGATGGATTTGGTTCCTCTCGTCGAGGTTTGGGGACGTCAAGCCCCCTCTCCAGGCAGGGCCCTTCCTGTCACTTCTGGGGCCTTCTAGCCCTGTCCTTTCCACCAGTGGGCAGTGATGCTTCTAGGTCCTTAGAGCGGCCTGGAAACTCAGTGCCACCAGTTGGGAGCCGGAACTTTACCTGCCATCTCCTGGTTCCAGCCCTCCTTCCCTCTCTCACCTAGGGACCTGACTCTACTTCAGGTGCCCCCTCTGAGCATCGTCCCCGACCCTTCGCCCTGGAGCCCCATCCCGGGTCGGGGCTCCCTGGGGTTGCCCAACTTGGCTCAGTTCCCTCTTTTCCGGACTGGCTCTGTCCCAGCCCTGGACGCGCCCTGTTACCGGAGACTTCTCTTCTTCTGGAGGACGTCTCCCTCCTTCCTCCTCGTTTCTTTGAGATGCCCCGGGTTGCCCTGTCCCGGCCCCCCTTGTTAGGTGCTTCCCTATAGAAGGCCCGTCTTGAAAAACAATAAACTAGGTAGAAATACCCCTATGCCCACTGCACTTTCTTGTGCCGGATCTTGGCAGAGCCCAGATGCACCTGGGCCTTCCCTGGGCCAGGCGGGGCCCTGGGGGAGTTCCTGCTGACCGCCTTTGGTCTTGGCCTTGGCCTTGGCCTGCGGCTGCTGTACTGCACAGCCCTGCCCCTTTAAGGGTGTTATGGCTTTTGAGGGACAGAGAGGACGGAGGGCTTGGGAAGCCGGGGGTGAGGGAGCGGGCTGAGGTTGTGGGGGAGACTTAAATCCTCATCCTGCCCTACACTCAGCGGTCCCTGGGAAGTCAAAAGGCTGTGAACTCATGTCCTCCGGAGCCCCCTTGTCTGTTTGGCCCTCTCTCCACAAAGCCCCCATTCGAGCGAATCCAGCGGCCTTCCCTCCATGAGCCTCAGGGCTGCCCAGCCTCTCGCTCTGAGAGCTGGCGTTGTTCGCTTTCTTGGAATGGAGTGTTCGCTGCTGACGGCGCAGCTGCTGCCCCGGGCCTGCCCCCACCCCCCAGCAGCCCCCGCTTCCCGCCAGAGCTCCATCACCGTCCCCAGCAGACCCTGCAGCTCCTCCTGCCACCCGTGCCCTTGAAGTCCCCCTTCCCACAGCTCCACCCCTGGGGCCTTCCAGAGGGCACCCTGAGCCCTGTCGGTCCCTGAGAAGCTGACACGTGAGCCGGAAGTGAGGCCTCAGCCTGGGCCACCAACCGCTCCCTGCCCCAGAAGCCCAGCTTTCCTCAGAGCCACCCTCCCCTGTCCGAAGCTCAGCTCCAGGTCCTCCGAGAGACTTCCGCCCCCTGGGCCACCTAGAACCTCCACACCAGCCTCAGGAAGGGCCCCCGGGGCCCAGGGGTGCTGAGGGGCAGGGGGTTCCAGTGCCCTGGGCTCCATTCTCCTCTGTCCACCCACCCACGCCCCTTGGCCTCAGCCTGCCCTGTGCCCAAGCTGTCCTCCCCCTCTCCCAGGGATCTTAACGGCCTTGTTCTCGCTCCCTGGCACCCACCCCCAGGGCTGGGTGTCGCCAAGAGAGCAGGAGGCCGTTGCTAGGTGATGTTGCTGCCATGCGCACACCCTTTGTGCTGGGGAATGACACCCACCCATCTCTCAGCAGACCTGTTGCCACGGTGACTGAAGCCCCCAGCTTTGTCTGCAGAAACTTAACATGGAGGGGGGGCGTGGAGGAGAGGGGGCCGAAGGCGGGCTTGCTGCGCGGCGGCTACTGGGGCCGCTTCCTCCATGTTTCCCCCACCTCCTTCTCTGCCCCCCCTCCAAGTCCCAGGCCACCAAGTTTCCTAAGGGACACAGGCAGGGGGCCGGGTGAACCAAGGTGAAGTCCGGTGGGGAGGGAGAGGGCTGAGGATGGAAGGCTGTGGGCAGGGGAGGGGGCACCTCAGCATCCTGTTTGGGGGGCACCCTCTGCCTTTCCCTCCCGCTGGTTGGCCAGAGGCGAGCGGGGGTTGGCAGTGAATCCAAGGCCCTGCCACCGCCGCCTCCAGGCCTGCCAACGTGAGTGGCTTGCAGAATCGGCCAGCAGGCCAGCGGCCTTGGGAAAGAGCCTCTGTCCCTCCAGCCTGGGCCAGCTGGGGAAACAATGTGGGGTTTGTTGCTCAGGGGTCCCAGGCCTGGGGTAGGGGGAGGGTGGCACATGGCGGCGGTGAACTCGAGCTGGGATGCTGAGGGGACACGGACACGCCCAGAGCAGACTTGGGGGGACCAGCCTACAGATCCAAATGCCAGGTTGGCGGGGGTGAGGGGCCTGCCATCCACTGCATCTCCCACCCGCTTAGGAAATCACCCTTCCATCGTTTATCCGAATACATCACTTAGCCTCGCTCGCAGTCTCAGCTTCCTCATCTGCAAAATGGGAACAGTCCCTCCCTCACAGAGGACTGTGGTCATTTAGTGAGACGAGATACATAAAGTGTCTGGCATGGTGCTTGGCACTTTTTCTTCCTTCCTTCCTCTCCTCTGGGAATTCAATTCTCCAGTGCTGTGGGGCAGGCTTGGCCAGGGTATCCTTAAACTCTTCCAGGTCTTGGCATGAAAGGGCCCCAAACGTGATGATTTACATATATTCACTGTTCCCCGGTCAACTTTTAAAAGTTTTTTTTTTGAGTTGGGGTCTTGCTATGTTGCCCAGGCTGAACTCCTGGGCTCAAGCAATCCAACTGTCTCAGCCTCCTGAAATAGCTTAACAAGTTCTTTCAGTCATATCCGGCCCCTGCTGTGTGCGGGCACGATGGTGGGATGCTGGTGCTTACTGGTCGCCCGCTAACTCCCACTCACCTCAAACCTCAGCCCTCACTGGAGGATGACAGAGCTTGAGAAAAACAGCCCCAGATGAATGACTGTCCTCTCCCCTCTGGCTCCCAGGCCAGGGGCAGACCCAGCCACCTTTGCAGCCAGGAGAAGGCAGGGGACAGAGCCTGGGCCACCTTCAACCTTAACCAGCGGAGCACGTCTCCTGATCCTTAGGAGCTGGAAGGCGCCCTAGCATCATTTAGCTCTGGTTGCGGAATTCCATCCCCAATCTTTCCTCAAACTCTGGCTACGGGGAGCTGCCTCTCCAGGTAGGGTGTTCCTCTCCACCCACCGCTCCAAAGACTAGAAAGTGCCTCCAGGAGGAAGCCCTGGGCACCCACAAAGGGCAGGGGCTGGGGGGCCCAGGACAGGGAGGTCAAGGGCTCTTCCCAGAACTGAGGGGAAAAGCTCCTTTGCCCCGCGGTGGGAGGCCTGGGAAGGGACGATGTTCCGCAGGGGCCTGCTCCACTTTGCAGGGTGAAGGGGCGGCGGCGCAGCAAAGGCGGGGCTTATAGCAAAACTGGGTCAAGATGCCTCCATGCGAGCAGCAGGCCCAGGAGGCTCCCCGGCAGCAGCTGTGGGCAGTGCAGAGGGAGGCCTGGCTCCAATGGAGGGCAGGGCTCCTCCCGGGAAGCCAGTGGCACTGCCACCAACAGAGAGGCAGCAGGAGAGGACGCCACTAGGACAATTAACAGGCCCCAGGGTAGGGACTAGGGTGGGGGCCCAGTGCTGGTTCTGGCCCACCCTGGCTGCAGGGAGGTCCTGGGCCTGGGAGAGGGAGCGGCTGGGGACTGAACTGGTTACGAGGGACACCCAGTCGCAGCACAAACCAGCACCCAGCCCCCGCCCTTCTGCCACTACCACCCAAGCCCCTCATAGCTCCCCCTGGCAGCTGCCCGCTCAAAGCTGGACCATGTGAGAGTCCGAACAGAGCAGGAGGAGGAGGCAGCGCGAGCCCAGACGCACACACGTGTGGGAGACTGTTCTGTGCAGCGCCATTGTGTCCCCGAGTGAGCACGTGCCCCACTCTCTGTGGGCGTGGCTCTCTGTGGCTCGTTTGTGCCCCGTGTGCGGGGGTGTGCTGGTGCCTGTGGGCCTGCCCCTCACCCGCTCACTCCATGCCACCTGCGGGAAAAGAACCGGTGCCATACACCCCCCCAACACAAAATTGGTCATTTATTTTTGTTGTTGTTATTAGGAGGCAAAAAAATGTACAGTTACAAGAATCATTTTCCAAACAGAGGTTAAATATGAGCTGAAAAGTGTAAAAAAGGAAGAGGAACATCACTTTACAAATCATTAAATTAAACAAATAAACAAACAAAACCCAAAGAACCAACCCCCCAAGCTGAGTTCTCTCCTTGTGCAACTCTGTAAAATGAGAACAGAAAATGAGGTGGGCCATGGAGGTGGGGGCCCCGGGGAGGGGCCGGAGCCAGGAGCCGGGAACAGGCAGGAGGGGGTGCTGGGGCGGCGTGGACGCTGCTGCCTGCCCCACGGCCTGGTGGTCTCTGGCACCTGGTGATGCCCGGCGGCCCTACCACGGCTGGGAGCAGAGAAGAGGCACCTCCAGAGGCTGCTTCCAGCCTGTGGCATTCGAGCACAGCAGGGACACGCCAGACTGGGAGGTGGAGACACACGCAGGACAGGGGTGGCCACCAGTGCCCAGGCTGGTACCTGCCCCAGGTGCCAGCCTCCACCCTTCCTGATCTGAACTCGCCCTACACCAGCCGGCGCCTCTTCCCTTCTCTCCAGGCTGCCCCCTCCCAGATCCTGAATGGCCCCTGCAGCATCAAATGGTTGATTTTAGTCTTTGCTTAAATTAAAAAATTAAAATATATATACATATATATACTGTACACACAGGACAATAACAGAGTGTTGGAAGTACAGGAGCGGAGGGCAGGGGCTGCGGGCCGGGGTGTTGGGAGGGGAGGAGGGGGGCAGGGCTGGGTGAAGGGACCATGGCAGGGGGACAGTGAGAAGTTAGGGGACCAGAATGAGGGGCAGTTTATTTTACAATAAAAACAGGAGTTCAAACCTCAGCAGAATGGGACTCTGGGATCCCAGAGGGGCCCCCAACACTAAGTGAGGGGGGTGGGCCTAGGGGGGACGACGGGGGTGGGCGGGGAGCTTGGCTTCGGGCTTCGATGATGACGGTCCCTGGTCCGAGGGAGAAGGGCCGTAGTCTCAGCTTCTCCGTGACTTTGAGTGTTGAATAAGCCACTGTAGGGTGATGTCTGAGGGGGACAAGTGAGAAGGTTACAAGGCCCTCATGGGCGGGGCGCGGGGGCAGCAGAGGAGCCGCCGGGCAGTGAGCCAGGGCCTCCCACGGGGCAGCCGGGCACCTAGCCCCAGGGCGTCGCAAGTCCGGGCTGTCAAGCTCCACACAGCCTGAACGGGTGGTCGGGGAGAGACAGCCACGGCGTGCCCAAGCCAGAGGGGCCTGAGGATGGCCTGGTCCAGCCCTGTGACTTCGGAGGCGAGAAGTGAGGCCCAGAGATTTGCCCAAGATCACGCAGCCGTCTGAGGCAGAGCTGGGAGAGTGCTCCGAGTCTGGGCCTCCTGCTGCCTGTTCTCCGCAAGGACCACGGAGCTTTGGGCTTAAAGGGCAGGGTGGAATGAGAACCCTTGAGAGCCACCAGAACACCCAGAAATGTCTCCCTCCCCGCCCTTCCCCAAACCCACGCACCAATGTTGTCTTTTTCTTTGCAGGAGATGGAGTAGCAGCAGATCTCTCGGTCCTGGATGGCAGACAGATTCCTGGGGGGAACCAGAGTAGACTCTGCTGAGGCTAGGACTGCCGGGGGGCCTGGGGCCAGGGGAGGTCAGGGGTGCTAGGGGAGGCCAGAGTCTTTCCCACTCAAGGGCTACAGTGGCGAGGGTGAGGCTCCGGGAAAGGTGGGTTCTGCTGCCACCGTGTGGCAAATGCTCAGAACAGCAACGGGCCCCGCCTGCAGGTCTGGCGGCTGGGGAATTGGGGGAGCAGGAACTATCAGAGCCACCCAACTCACATTTTCTCAATCAGCTCCTTCTCATCCAGTGCTCCCGGGAGGTCTCGCTTGTTGCCCAGGACTAAGACCTACGGAGAAGGCAGGGCGAGGATGAGGTCTCAGGCAGCTGTGTCCAGGTGGTCTGGGGAGTGAGCTGGCCTCCTGGGTCCCCCATTTCCTCTCCCCTCCTCCACAATGTCTCGCTGTCACCAGCCCCCAGTGACTCCGAGGTGAGCCCCCTGCCCCGCCCCATTAGGTCTGCTGACCGGGATGCCCTGCAGCTGAGGTTTGTCCAGGAGATTGTGGAGCTCATTCTTGGAGGCCTCAATCTTCTCCTGGTCGGCAGCATCCACCATGTACCTGGGGAAAAAGGCAGGGTGGGGACAAGCACGTTGACCCCACAGACTGAGAGGCAGGAAGGAAGAGAAGGAGAAAACAGCACGCTGGTCACCTGGAACTCAGGGGCTGCCCAGCCTGGCTCTAAGCAGATGCTCAGTGGATGTTTTCTGAATCCACGGGAGTAAAAAGCTACAGGGACTCTTGGGGCCTGCCGTTCTCCTGTCCTCCAAAGTCCTACTCTGGGGAAGCCAGGATTCCCGTGGCAAAGTTTGGGCCTTATGGGATTAGCTATAAATCCCTCCCAAAGTGACCCACTTATGTTTTCATGGAAAGACTAGATAAGGTTAGAGTGAAAAAAGCAAAGGAAACCCCAGAAAATTTTCTTTTTAATCAGGTACCATAGTCTATTGTTTCTTCTTTTGGGAAAATGAAACAATCTACTGTTTGGGCATATACATATATGTAGGGAATAAAATTTTTTAATTTTTAAAAATTATTTTATTTAATTTAAAACATGGTCTATGTTGCCCAGGCTGGCCTCAAATTCCTGTAATCCTAGCACTTTGGGAGGCCCAGGTGGGAGGATCACTTGAGGTCAGGAGTTCCAGACCAGCCTGAGCAACATAGTGAGATCCCATCTCTACAAACATTAACCGGGCATGGTGGTGTGAGCCTGTAGTCCCAGCTACTCGGGAGGCTGAGGCAGGAGGATCGCTTGAGCCCAGGAGTTTGAGGTTGCAGTGAGCTATGGTGATGCCACTGCACTCTTGCTGGGCAATAGAGCAAGACCCTGTCTCAAACAAACAAACAAACAAATACCCCACAAGGGAAATAAATCATATAAATCATACAAAATTCAAGACAGTGGTAAGTATGGGTGGGGGGAGGCAGGGAGACAATGAGGAGGAACGCACAGGTACATCTGGTTGGCCAATGCTCTGGTCCTTAAAGTGGGCAGTGGGTGTCTGGAGCATCTATCCAATAAGAAACAAGCAACATGCGAAATGAAGGCAGGCCATGCATGTACACTGTGCCGTGCATGGAGGATTATGTCTAATCCAAGCCTGTGCCTCGGCAGTCCTTGCAGGCAGCGGGGCTGGGGGAAGCCAGGTAAGGCTGAAGGGCCTTGGCTGTGCCCCTGTACTTACACGATGGCGCTCACCCCTCGGCAGTAGCGCTCCCACATGCTGCGGAAACGCGGCTGTCCCCCAATGTCCCAGAGCTGAGAAGGAAGAGTGTGAGATGGCCTCAGTAGCAGGCAGGCAACCAAAACCCATCTTGGCTCCCCAGTGCCCCTCCTACCCCGCCCTACCCCCCTGGCCTCCCCGCTGGTCTCTCCAGTTCTCCCCTCTCTCCCCAGACCCCTCCGACTCCCTCAGGAGTCTTCTTGCTCTCTTTTCCCAGCTCCCCAGCAAGGGGACCCAAGCCCCCGCTCTCCTTTAGCTCATAGGGGCTTCAGCGGCTGCCCTCCCCAACACACACACACACACACACACACACACACGCGCACACAAACACGCATGCACACACACGCATGCACGCACACGCACTCCCCTGCATGCCCTCGCCTGGGCCTTGAGTTTCAGCCTCCTGCCCCTCACCTTGATGGTCACATTCCCTTTGGTGATTTTGCGCATGTTGAAACCCACGGTGGGGATCATGTCCTCGTTGAACTGTCCTGACTGGAGAGAAGACTCGGGATGGGAAAAGCTGCAAAAATCGACAGGACCCAAATCCGCGCCCCCTCCCCAGCCACGGGCCACGCGGCTGCGAGAACGACACAGAGGTCGGGCCAGAGCACCTCGGACTTCCATGTGGGCATCGCAGGGGCGTCTCGTGAATGCCCCTTGCTTTCAGGCAAGGACAGGCCATAACCGGCCTCGGTGTCCCCTCCTATCTGGATCTGCCCATCTTCACCAGGCAATCTCAGTCTCTCAACCTAGGCTGGGAGGTCTAAGCTACATCTCTCTGTTGTAACTGACGCCCTTTCCTGGATTTAGTCTCCAGGGGAGAGGAAGAAGAAATTACCTCCCAGGAAAAGACCCCTGACAGGTCATGGTCTAATTAACAGGCAAGGAGATCTCAAGGAAAGCAGACATATTTTCAAACTAGTAGTAAATATTCAAGTCAAACTTTTCGGGGCAAAGTAAATAGGCCACTGCCCAAAATGCAATGGATGCCAGGCAATTTCTGGCCTATCCACAGTTTCTGGTTTATTTGTACTCTACTCCATTTGTTAAGAAGGATAATCCACACTCTGTGTTATCTGTTTACTCACGTGTCTCTGCCCTAGACCAAAAGCTTCCCGGAGGGAGGAACCAGGTTTATAGTAACAGCATTAGTAAATGTTTGCTGAATACTGGAGAGTCTACTGGAATTCCATTTCCCAAAACCCATTTTCAAAATCTAATAATTCTCGCTTCTCCCCTCTAAATTTTCTGTAAGATCTCTGGATTGTTCTGAACTAGTCACAGGCTTCAAATAAGGCCGGTCCCAACTCTCTCCCAGGTTACCTCCATATTCACACACAGGACACCTGTGCTCACCCCAGAAGCAGGCTAAAGGAGAAGCGGCTCACTTAACCTTGAATCTGAGTGTGACAGCCCTCGCTCATTTCCCACACCCTTTTCTCCTGCCAGGTGGCAGGAATAATTTGCTTTGGGCCACACAGAGAGGTCATGGGCTCTGACCATTAGCCAAGGTGTAGGAGATGACTGGCTTTTATTCAGCACCTGCAAGTCCAAATGAAGACCCCCAGGTCCCACCTGAGGGCAGTGCATGGATTCCCTTTCATCTGCAGGCATCGCCCACTCAGCGGGGCCCTAGGATGATGTGAGAACTGAGTACCCACGACTGATGCCAAGGAGCAGGTAGAGTAGAGTTCCTAACCTGGGCTCCACAGCTAGGCTTCAGAGCTCTCCTGAGTCCCCTGGAATAGCACACAATCTGTGTGTGCAAAGTTTTGTCTGTATGTGCACTTTTCTGGGGAGAGGGTCTATAACTTTTCTCAGAGATCACCAAGGTCCAAGAGCCCCCCAAAGTTAGGAATGACTGAGGAAGAGGCAGCGACCTCAAGGCGGACTGCTTCTCCCTAGCTAAGTGGGGAGGGCCAAGTGCAGTACAATTGCCCAAACCCCCGCAGTGTGCTGGGGTGCTGGGGGGCTGCCACCCACTGGACTCGAGTCCACTTTGCCCCTATACGTGCAGATTAAGAACACTGAGTCTGAGGAAGGGAGCTCGGTTCTTGTTTATCGCTCATTGTGGGGCTGGGGGAGCTTGGACAAGACACTTTAACCTCTCTGGGCTTCAGGTTTCTTACTGGAAAATGGGGGAGAAGGGAGAATAGTGCTAGGAACCGGTTTTGATGCAGCGTGGGAACCACCATGGCTCTTTGGCAACGAGAAGATCCACAGGCTCCCAAATAAAAGAGAAGCCTAACCTGGCAGAACGTGACCGCGGCAAAGGGGGATGCTAGGAGAAGCTTCCCGGAGCCAGGCTCCCCAGCACCCACAGCTCCCGTTCAGCTGTGCATGGGACTGACACGGAATCAGGCTATGACTTAATTTCCCTGCTAGTGCCTCCCTGACCCACAGACTCCTCACTTACGGTTGGAAGTAACCTTAAGTCCTCACGTCGGACCCTCTCATCTCAGACTTGAATGCCCCCTGCCCCATTCCCTCTTGGGGCTGCTCCAACTACCAGAAAGTTCTTTATAATGAGTCAAAATCCATCTTCCTGTAACTTCCACCTCTTGTTCCTAAGTCCCGTTGGGTACCCTGACCCTAGTTCTTCCATAGGGCAGTCTTTTAAACTTTTAAATATTTGAAAACGACCCTCTTCTTCCCCCTAGGGCTGAACATCTCCCACTTTTCTAGCATCGCGACTTTTTCAGAACTCAACAGGATCAGTTTTAGGTTCTTAAAAGCATTGTAAAGTCTCTATGTAATTTCTTTCTAGCTTGCATTACCCTGCTGAGCAGCTAGACACACTAAACTCAATTTCTATTTACAGCCAGACCTCATAGAGTGAGTAAAAAACCCAACGAGCAAAGATCTGAGACAAACGGAGACCAAATGCACAGGCAAAGGTAATTCAGAAATTCAGTGGTAGGCACGGGAACAGAGCCCGGGGTTCTGACTCTTCACTTCTTTCTGGAAGACGCTCAGCTGTGATTATACACGGGGTGGGCAGGAATGCCAGTGTGGCAGCCCTGGACGATCTGAAAACACTGGAGTTACCCGGACCCTGGAATTCCAAGGGCAGCTCACAAGGGGTGGTTTTCCTTGGGAAGCCTCTTTTAAATAGGAAACTTAGCCTGCTCTTTTAGGATGTACCAGCTGAAGTGGCAAATTTATTATCAAAAAGGGCAACACATGGGCCGGGGAGGGGGAAAGTTCCCTGTATACCACAGAAACTCTTGACCCTGGCAGTGGAATTGGGGGCTCTTGGGTTGTTTCTGACCTGCCACAGCCTCCAACTCTCTGGACACGACGCTGTCTGGAGGGGGCCCTCCTTCAAAGGTTGGCCTCTAGATCTGGAGACAGAATCCACCTGGGTACCTGTGGATCCCTGTGCAGGGGTATAGCTTTAGTAATATTCCATGAGGAGACCTTCCCTCGGGACAGGAAGTGACGCCTAGGCCAAACCCCAGCAACTTGTTTCTCCTTCTGGTCTTACCCCAGAGACAGTTCCCAGACCTACATGCCTGGAAGCCAAGCCCCCCGGCCTGCGGAGCCAGAGGAGTCCAGGTGTTGCTGCTGCTCTGGGAGCCCAAGAGCCCAAGTCAATGGCAAGTCTAATCAGTGGGTCTCTGGCCCTAGGGGCAGATAGGAGCCCAGGGGCGGATGTTAGCTGAGAAAAACATTGTGCCAAGAATCCCAGCATCAGCCCGAACATCCTTCCCTGTCAGACGAGGAGCCAGGAGACTTTGGGTCGAGGAAGGGGCAGAGGTCATTTGCAGAGCATGCTTCTGAAACGAAGCCAGTGCCCAATCATGTGACCACAGGCACCAACCCCTTCAGCCTTCCCTCTCCCCTTGTGCCTCAGGCCCGGTGTCAGTGACATTCCCTGCCTGGAACACTCCCTTCTGGGATGCTGAGACCCGTCCAGGAGGCCCGTCTTCTGCCAGGTTGGGCAACACAGGCAGGTGGAGGTATGAAGCTGGCTGGCCACATTCCTTTGCTGACCTACCTCAACAGCATTTTGGGTCAGTACCTGGTCAATTCACAGTTCTCAGGTCCCTGGACAACCCCAGCCCCTGTTCCAAGCTGCCTGGAACCACAAGCCTGGTCCCGCCCGGCCCTGAAAGGCAGGCCGCAGCCATTACTGCAGCCTCAGCTCACACCCAGGGAGCGCATCTTCCCTTTTTTTTTGCGAGAGAGAGATTTTAACTCCTTCCCCGCCACTCCCTGGCACTGAAAGACTCTTATAATCCCCCACCTCGGGCCGGACTGCCCGCAGACCTGAGAGCCACTCGCACCCGCGTCCCCGGCGGCGCTGCCCCTTACAACTCTCTGGTCGGAAGCGCCTCCTCCGGCAACTTCTGAGCCAGGCGGGGACTCCAGACTCCCTGCATGATGCCATCCTCCCCGACCCCCGGCTCGACACCGCAGGTCGCGGAGAGGCGCAGGGAGGAGGAGTCTGGGCTTCAGCCAAGGACCTCAGCGGACTCCTCCGCCCCCAGGGGATACCTCCCCTTCCTCAGCAGGGCCGGGGCTTCCTCTTCCGGCAAGAAGGGGTTAAGCCCTCAGGGTGGGGCTGGGTTAGCCCAGGCCCCCTCCCCACGCCGCTCAGCCACCCCGTCCCGTGACCCTCCACACGCGGGGCGGGAAGGCCCGGGCACTTTCGCCCCGTCATGCCCCTTGCGCGGGGCCCAGAGGGGGCCTGCAGAGGATCCCTCCCGCCTCAAGACCCCCTCCGGGCCGCCGGCCCCGGGGCACCAGCCCCGTCTCCTTGAACCCTTTCCCTCGCCCCCGGCCGTGCCACCCCGGCCCGGGCGGGAGAGCGGGTGGCGCGCCACCCGGGTCCCCCACGGGCCGCACTAGGCCCCAAGCGCCCAGGGCCGGCTCCTCCCCCGCCCGGCGCCCGGCCGTGCCCGGCCGTGCCCGGCCATGCCAGGCGGCGACCCCGGCTCACGAGGGCGCGGCGCGGGCGGAGACAGGCCGGCCCCGCGGCCCCGCTCCCGGCGCCCCCGTACCGCGATCACGTTGACGAAGGTGGTCTTGCCGGAGTACTGCAGCCCGACCAGCGTGAGCTCCATCTCCTCCTTCCAGAACAGGGCCTTGAACCAGTCCAGCAGCTTGTTGAACAAAGCGATCATGGTCGCTGCCGCCGGCCCCGCCCGGTGCCGGGTCCCCGCCGCCCCTCGCTGCCCTCGCGTTGCGGCCCGGAGCGGCCCCTCCCCGGTGCGGCCCGGGTCCCGCTGCTCGGTGCGGGCGGAGGCTGGAGAGCAGCGGCCGACGACTCTGCCCCCGATCCGCTCGCCGATGGGTGTGGCTTCAGCGCCCTCCTCCTCCTCCTCCTCCTCCTCCTCCGCCGGCGCCGCCGCCGCCGCCCTCCGGCGCGGCCGGGCCGTGTCCTGCTCGCACCCGCGCGCGCTCCTCCCCCGCGCGGGCCGGGGCCCGGGTCGGCGCCCGCGGGTGCGGTGGGCGGGGAACCCGCGGGCTCCAGGGCGAGGGGCTGACTGACAGCTGGCGTCGAGGGGCGCTAGGGGAATAGGGTCTAATTTATTTTTCCCCTCGTCCCCGGCTGCCTCGCCCTGACTGGCACCCCGTTTGTTAAAGGGTGGTGGGCTCGAGGTGGGTGCGGCCCCGGTTAAGCAGGAACATTTCCAGGTGAAGAAGGGTGGGTCACCCACTTTCCAGGACACGGAGATGAGAACTCTATGAAGGGAAGGCAAACGGAGGCCTTTTGTTCCCTGAACCCCCGCCTCTGAGCACCCTTGGGTACAGAGCCCCATCCCCTCAAAAGGTGCCCAGCAGAGAGTAACAACCGTATGGGGTCTTTTAATACTTCGTCTGGTTTAGTTAACCACAATTTACCTGGACCACCTGCTTAGGAAGCCCCGGCCCAAAGTGAGATGGATGCTTGAACTTGGTGCCGGTTCTCACCAGCCTCGCCATGGTACTGAAACACGTAAGACCCTGCTGGGGGATGTCTGGTGAAGAACGTTTCTGGCCCCGTTTGTGGTAAAAAGCAAAGTTTTCTTCAAGAGGAGAACCGATGGCGGGCGGCGTAGGGCCTGCGGGGATGCCCTGCACCCTGCTCTTTCCCCCATCCCTTGCAGGGGCTGGTCACCCCAGCTGGCTGTACCCCGCTGGTCCCAGGCTTCAGGGCAGTCCCCCGCCTGTGTCGGATGCTCCTTAGGATTGGTTTTCAAGTGTGCTCATACTTCGAGTCTAATGTTTTAGTCAAAGGTGAATAAACTATCAATATCAACCACTCCTGTCAAATCTATCCAAGACTTAAATAACCCCAAATAATCAAACAGTATCCAAAGTGGAGGAATCACAGGTCCTGGACTAGCAGAATATTCTGGTTTATTAAGCACCACCTTTCTAGTCTGTGTCCTTTATATAAGTCCCTCTTTAGTTTCTAAGGTACATGCTACGATCTGAATGTTTGTGTCCACCCCAAATTCATGTGCTGAAATCCTAATCTCCAAGGTGATGGTATTAGGAGGTGATTAGGTCATGAGGGCCAAGCCTTCATGAGTGGGATTAGTGGCCTTAGATATAGAGGGGAGGGGGAGAGAGAGAGAGAAAGAAAAACAAAACAAAACTCTAGCTTATACTCCTTCTACCATGTAAGGACAGAGACAAGACTCTCTGCGTCTGAGGCAGAAAGCAGGCCCTAACCAGACAGTGGATCTGCAGGGGCCTTGATCTTGGACTTCTCAGCCTCCAGAACTGTGAGCCATCCATTTCTGTTGTTTATAAGCCCCCCCCAGTTTATGGTACTGTATTTTGTTATAGAGGCCTGAGTGGACTGTGACAGTATACCTCTGTCTCACTTCCTAAATTGACTTCAGTTTCACTTTGATTGATGTCCCTGGAAGTTCTAGAAAAGTGCGTATCCCAGAGGTGAAGATTTGCAGCCCGTTCCTTGTCTATGGAGTTTTTACTTTCTATTGCTACCAAGAGGCCTCAGAGGCCTGAGAGGAAGATGGAGAGAAGGAATGAATCAGTCATCCAAGAAGCCTTTATTTTGCCACTTGGTTACTTGTGCGGAACTTGTCCCCTCTGAGCCCAGAAACAGGGTTGGGGTGACACTGCCAGGGAGGGGAGCCTGCGGAGCTATGCAGTGGCTCCCCTCCAGACGGGGGCTGAGCTCAGGGCAGGATCAGGCACTTGGAGCCCTCCACCTCGCCGCACGGGCACAGACGGTGGTGCCGCTCACAGGCCCTACGGAAGGTGGAGGGGCAGGTGAGTCCATCCCCAGGGCTGTGAAGAAGGAGGAGCTCCTCAGTAAGGCCGAGCAGAAGACAGCCACCCTCAGCTTTAGCACTGCATGTTCTTCAGCTGCTGTCCAGGATTCAGCTCCTTGGGGCTTTCCACAGAGAGCTGGCGTCAGCCAAGGCAGATCTCAGGGGTGGGGTGCCAGGCGAAATGATGCCTCGCCCTACCCCCATCTCAGAATGGCAGCCCCCTCTCGGATTCGAGGAGGATGAATCCTGGGGTTAGAGTTCAACCCTGAGATAGATCTGGGGTCCCCTGGAAATTTTGTTGACGAATGAGGGGGGTTAGGTCTCTGTGGCAAATGGTGACGGGTCCCAGTTCAGTTGATCCTCCACGTCTGCACGAAGCGGTTGTCACCCAGGCTGCTTTTGGAAACAGCCGAGCTCTCCAGGTGTACTCTGCAAATGCAGGCTATGAAGGGAGGTGGTGGGGTTGGTTATCTAAAATCAGACTGTGCTCTTTGTCTCCTCCTCTCCTCTTTCTTCGGTACTTCCTGCATGCCCGGGGTATCATTCAAGGTCATGGAAGCAAAGCGGAGAATGCTGGGCCTCCCTGGAGAGAAGCTGGGGTGAGTGGTTGGCAATTACGGAGTCAGGGGCAGCTCTCTCGGCCTCTGAATAGTCCCCACACATTCCCTCTTGCAGAGATTTCAACTGCCAGGCCTGGTTGCCTCTGTAGCCTGCTCTCAGGACACATGGGTGGAAACAAAGGTAATCTCAGTCCTCGTTCTCTTTGACAGCGGAGGGGGTCCAGCCCTCACAGATGTGTGGTGGGGGAGCAGGGAGTCACTGCTAGGATGTTGAGACTCTGAGGTCAGGACCAGACTTTTCCCCTCTCTTGCATCTGGCCTGTGCTGGGGCTGGGCCCAGTTGGAGGATGATCTTGGAATTACCCTCTTGCCAGTCCCAGGAAGGGAGACAGCTGGAATGGCTCCTAGGAACTTCTCTGATTGCTTTCCATTATGGCAGCAAAGCACTTAATGTCCATGCTGTAGATGAGGAAACTGAAGCCCACAAACAGCGTCTTAGAGGAGACCAGGAGACCTGGGCTGCTTTCTTGGCCTGTTGTAAGTGCCATCTTTAAGTACAGAGAGACATGGGGGAGATCCCCCTAAGGTCCATGTGGGGCCACTAGAGGAAGCAGAGGAGCGGCCAGTGGTGAAGACCTGGAGTCTGGCCCCTCGTCCTTGCTGATGCAGCTTCCTGTGACTGCGAGCGCCCCCAGGGAGGCACTCCTTCCCCGTGCCCACCCAGGGGGTCGCCCCAATCACACAGCCCACTTTCCCCAGACCCACCTTCCCAGGCCTGAGGTGGGGCTGGCACCTGGGCTGGTGGAGGGTGGCAGCGGTCAGGGGCTGGGCTCGGCGGGCAGCTGGGCCGCGTACAGGGCCAGAGTGTGGTGTAGGAACTGGTACTGCTCTGCGGTCTGGATCATCCCGCCTCTGCAAGGAGAGACACACAGACGACGAGTGAAGGAGGCCCAGGGTACTTGCCGAATGGCTCGCGCAAACATCCTCATAGTCCTGTTGGGAAAGTGCTGACTCTCTCCGAGCACACGCCAACTTCTTCACGTATATTCCTCCTTTCTACTCCCTACTCCTCCTCGCTGCCCCTCAGCGCTCCCCTTCGAGGGAAGCCCTCTGCGCCTCACTCAAGGCCGAGCCCGGTGGCTGGGCGTGCGCGGGCAGATGCTTGGTCTTCCCTGACGCCCTCAGCTCCTGGGGCAAAACCAGACTCTGATCTCTCGGGTTGGGCCAGGAACATCCCTGAGCCTCAATTTCCCTCTTTCCAATAATCTTAAAAATAACGATTCTATACATTTGTATAGTAATGCCCATTTCCAAAACATTTTCATGTAAGTTAATTCATTGCTTCTAACAGTTCTGTGGGGTAGGAGCTGTCATCTCTCTCTAGATAAGGAATTGGGGGCCCAGAGAAATACAGTGACAGCTCAGTGAGATACACGTCAGAATTCGAACCCGGGTCCTGTCTCCAAACCCAGTGAACTTCTGTGCACTGCTTGTGGCTGCCTAGAAGTTGCCCATTGCCAACTTTTGTCTGCGTAGGGAATTTGGGGAAAAAACAAATTGAAGGCTCAGGGTAGATCCATAGAGTGACATGCTCAATCCCAGGCCTCCAAGCCAAAATTTCAGATAGAGATTCTTTCCTGGGCGTTAGTTGCAAAATAAACAGCTCTTTAATCAAAAGGGTCCCTTCCTTTCTCCCAGGAGTGAGTGCGTGGTGGCGATGTGCCTAGCAGTGCTCTGAGGCCCAGAGGCATCGATGCCACCTGTTACATCCATGGACCCACCTGTCTAGCCGCAGCTGGCACACGATGCCCAGAATGTCCACTTCCCCTCGGGCCTTCAGCTGTTGGCAGCCGATTCGCGTGGCGATGAAGCATCCAGTCCGGCCAATCCCTGCACTGGATATAGCCAGGGAGGGGACGGGGAGGTCACAGGAGACCTGGGAACATGGGAGCTAGGCCCCAAACTATGGAGGAAGAAATGGGACCTAAACGTGCTCTATCTTTTTTTTTTTTGAGACAGGGTCCCGCTCTGTTGCCCGGGCTAGAGTGCCGTGGCATCAGCCTAGCTCACAGCAGCCTCAAACTCCTGGGCTCAAGCGATCCTCCTGCCTCAGCCTCCCGAGTAGCTGGGACTACAGGCATGCACCACCATGCCCGGCTAATTTTTTCTATACAGATTTTTAGTTATCCAAGTAATTTCTTTCTATTTTTAGTAGAGACGGGGTCTCGCTCTTGCTCAGGCTGGTCTCGAACTCCTGAGCTCAAACGATCCTCCTGCCTCGGCCTCCCAGAGTGCTAGGATTACAGGCGTGAGCCACTGCGCCCGGCCTTAAACATGCTCTATCTTGGGGCACAGGGCTCTCGGGACGGAGGAAGGTAGCAATGCTTCAGATTCCAGCCCCCTCGGGGGTCCCTGCTGGAGGCAGGTTATAACTGGCGCCTCACGCTAAGCCTCTTGCAGGCCACCTTCCGGTCCCTGTGGACATTCTGATGATCTTTCTTCTGCTCAGTGGTCTACAGCGGTTTCCAACAGACAGCCCCCAACTTGTGCACTTGCCGACCTCTTGAGCCCCCATTATCTAACCATGACTTCCTTCCCAGCCCGGACCCACCTCCCGTGTTGCCGACGCTCAGCCCGTTTCCCACCTCTGTTCCCTCCCACGGTCATCTTCTCTCTGCCCTGCCCTATCTTGCTCTTCCTTTATCTCACAACCCTCCCAGGCCTCCCCTTCTTCTAACAGAAGCCACCAATAACCTCCTAGCATTTATGTCCCAGTGCCACCTGTGGGTAGGTTCGGGCGCCCCCTCTGTCTGTACTTTTGCCTCTGCGTCCTGTTTCATTTAGGATATGCACTCCCGCATGGTCCCCTGAACACCCCCTACTCCACCCCGATCCGCTTTTCACTCGAAAGTATTCTTTCAACATGGCAGATCTAAGTGTCTTAGCCAGTCCTACAGGGTCCGTCCTCATCTGGCCTTCATTTGCCTTCCAGACTCATCTCTCATCATTATCCCACACGCGACCTCCAGACCCAGCCTCTAACTCTGCTCCCAGCAATGTAGCAATTTTAAAACTTCTTCTCTGGGCCTTTGCATGTGCTGTTCCATCTGCCCGGAACGCCTCACCCCTTCCCTCCTCACTTGGCTAATTCACCTTTCAGGTCTTAGGGTGGCTTAGATGTCCTTTCTCTTGGACACTTTCTCCAGCCAAAGTCTGCGTTAGGAGACTTGGTTCTATGTTCCCCCACAGTCCCCCCATGCTAATGCTCATCACGTCATGTTGTATTTAATTGTTTAATCTGCTGTCTTTCCCATCAGGCTGTGAACCTGTCAGGGAAGAAACCAAACTGTTGTGTTCACAGCCATTTCCTTCACATCTGACACCGTACCTGACAATAACAGGCTTTCAGTAAATGTTTGTTGAATGAATACATGAGTTCCCCAACAGCAGGGATCATGATTATGTCTCCCCCAGCAGACTGGGAGCTTCCTGACATTCCACCCCCTCTCTGGATTGTGCCTGAGTGTCCAGCTCAGAGGTCCAGGTCCTGCACAAAGGAGGTAAGAAGAGCACTTGCGGAATGATCTTGAGATTCCTGTCCAAGGAAGAACTCGGCCTGCCCGATGCTGTTCTGCTCAGACCCCTTCCCAGGAGAGACCCAGCGGGCGGGAGAGGGAGCACAGCACACAGGGTGCTGTGGAGGGAGGGGTCGCGCACCTGCAGTGGACCACGATGGGCCTGGCGTGGGCAGGCGCCTCTGGGCTCTCCTCCACCTCTGCCACCAGGCGCAGCAGGGGGCCCGCTGATTCCGGAGTCTGGTGGTCAGGCCAGGCCGAGAAAAGGACGTGCTTTACGGACCGGCACTCCTCCTGGTGCTGGGGCGGAGACAAGCATGAGAATCAGAGTCAGCCTGGGATGGGGGGCACCGCCCACCTTCCTCTTTGGTGCCAGAGGAGGGCACGGGCTGGAGTTTTCCTGTGGGGGCGTCACTGACTCAAAGGAGGCAAGGTTGGCGCTTTTCCTGATCATCCTACTCCACCACTGCCCCCTCCAAAATGCTGGGAAGGAGCATTGTCCTGGGAGAGGGGAAAGACCCAAGTTCAAGTCCTAGCTCTGCCTCTCCCTAGCACATGACTTTGGGCAATGCCCTTGGCCTCATTTTCTTCACCTAGAAAATGGGGACAGTGATAGCTTATTGGTTTACTTCCCAGGATGCTTGGAGGAGAATGAGTTGATTGAGAAATGCTTTGAAAAATGTAAAACACCACACAATCACAGAAGGCATTTTTTAAAGCACTTTGACATGGGTTACTGTGCATCTATTGCAACCACTCATTCCTTCGGCACGACTCCTGGACCCCACCTCTCCTCCTGGACCCCACCTCTCCTCCTGGACCCCACCTCTCCTCCCTTGGGCCATTCAGCACAGACGGACGGACTGCAGTTTCTGCTGGCTCTGCCCTAGTAGACTAGAGGCTCCCTTGGGGTAGTACTCAAGTTTCTCTTTCTTCTATAGCTTAAAATGATCTTTTAGAGGTGGATTTAAGAAGGTTTCCTAAACCCTTGGCTCCCATTGAAGACTGGGCCAGAGTTCCAGAGATGCTGGGGAGGCCCAGCTGCCCTGTGGATGGGCCCGGGCCCGGGGCCAGTACCTGGATGGTGAGCTGCCGCACGGTGTATTCGGGATGCTCTTTCAGGTCCTGGACGCGGAGCTGGAAGGGTCCATAGGTTTCCTCTTCTGTGGGCCAATAGTGGACACATTTCTAGGAGGGAGGGAGCTGGGCGTTAGAAGGGGGAGGGTCTGTCATCTGGAGCAGGGCCCAGGGCAGCAGAGAGGGGGGTGGTATGCCCTCCCCATTGTGCACCCCCACTGTTGGCGGGCAGCAGCTGGGGCCTGGCTCTCCTGAGCTTGACACCTGCAGACAAAGTGCTCACCCTGTCCCACATTTTGGCCGTGGACGGCCTCCCTGGGGTGTATCTCAGGGACCCTTCTGAGAGGTGCGAGCTGGGACTGGCTCTCAGGGCGGCCTCTGTGTGTTTGTGTGAACATGGACACAGCCCTTTCTAGGTTCACCAAGGACTACGGCTCTGCCTCCTACCTCCTTGCCTTCTCGGAGTTGAGTGAGCATGACAATGACGGATACTTTTTCTTGCCACACCATCTCCCAGAAGTCCGACACAGTGTTGGGCATGGGGCCTTGGGTTGCAATGTAGACCTTCTCCTGCCCGTCATAGCCCTGGAGAGGTGGACGCACAGGAGAAGGGTGGGAAGCAGTGAGCTTAGAGCTCTGGGGAGACCCCAGAGTCTGCAGGTGCTGGGATCAGGCTGAAGCCAGTGAACACACACACGCAGACACACATATGCACGAACACACTCATCCGGAAGCCACATGGTGGGAAGGATACAGGTTCTGGAGTGAGGATCAGATCCCTGTTCTGCCGTTTCCTAGCTGTGCCACTGTAAGCTAGTTCTCTAGCTTCTGTAAGCCTCAGTTTTCTCATCTATAAATTGGGCATAATATCTATCTTGTAGGAATGTATCATAGTGTGGATTAAATTCAACGAGATATATTGAGAGTCTAGCATTTAGCAAGTGCTCTATAAATGTTTGTTCCTTTCCTCTCCTGCTGCTTTCTTCTAGCACAAAATACCAAAACAGTGTATAATATTTGTTGAGAATGATGTTTCACTTTTGCGTTTTTTATCCATTTAGTAGCGAAATGTAGCACCCTCTCTATAACCGGTCTCTCTCCCCTCCGGGATCCTCAGCTGCCTGCTCCTCAAGACCGGGGTGAAATCCAGACCCGTTCACCTGGTCTGGGCCAGCACATGGAAGAATGGAAGCTCGCGCTTCCCTGCTTCCCTGCGCCCCTGACTGCTGTTCTGCCCACTTTGAGCTGTTAGAGAGCGCTGCTTTTTCCTCTACGCAGCTGGGGTGGAGAGCCCACTTTGCCTTGAGCTTCCTATAGCTTGACATCAATCAGGCGTCCCCACAAAGGAGGGGCTGCTTGAGGCGAAGTTAAGGTAAGCGGGGGGAGGGGAGAGGGGAGGGAGGTCCCATTAGTGCTGGCATAGGCCCTGCAAATTTCAGGAGCGATTAACCCTCAGGAAGCTAGAGACTGGGCTCCGCAATGCTAACTAACTTCCTGCTAAGTTTGGACTGCTGAAATGGATGCGGTGATAGGGTAGGTTAAGGAGGCTTGGTGGTCTCTTCAGATATATTATCTTTATTTTCATTTTATTTTAGTGTTTTTAGAGACAGGGTCTTGCTGTGTCACCCAGGCTGGAGTGCAGTGGCACAATCATAGCTCACTGTAACCTTGAACTCCTGGGCTCAAGAACTCCTGGGCTCGAGATCCTCTCGCCTCAGCCTCCCCAGTAGCTGGGACTACAGGCGCGCGCCACCACGCCCCGCCTCTTCAAATATTTTTAACATCTGCTCTGTTTCCCTTTTCTTTTCTTTATCTATCTATCTATGCATCTGTCAATTGATCTATCTTAGCCCCACCGACTGTGAGCTGCTCTGTTTTCTAGGTTGGTGTCTTGGGGACTGTCCAGTGTCCAGCCCAGCTTGACAGGGCTCTGGCATCAGTGAGCTGAAGCAAGGAGGAGGGAAACCCAGGCACCCGAACCCCCAGCGGCGGCTGAAAGACACCTTCAGACACCTTCGCACACAGCCCCCACCCACGGCCTTCCCCACGCTGCCACTGCAGCCAGGCCGCTCACTCGGATGTAGTTGGCATTGATGTAGTCTCCATCCTCCTGGCTCTGTGCCCGACCAAGACAGACGCGGCTCTGGGGATCTAGGAAGTAAACATCAGCAGAGGTCAGAGGTCAAAAGGTGACCAAGGAATGTGGATTCCAACAGTGTCAGAAAGAGGAGAGTTCCTGTGCTCATCACAGTACCTTGTGTATAGCAGGGAGCCTGATACCCACTGAATTATTTTATGTGTAGACAATAGGGAGCCACAGAATGTTTTTGAGCAGGAGAGTGACATGACCAAAGCAATAAGCTGGGAAGGTTAACTGAGTGGTAGTGTGCAGGATGGACTAGAGAGACAAAGGAATGGAGCAGCAGAGACCGATGGGGAGATATAGTACTCTAGCCTTGAGCGCAGTAGGGGTTTAGAATAGGATTGTGCCAGTGGGAATGGAACAAGAGATGTCGTAGAGGAAGAATTTTTTTCTGACAGTGAATATGGGACTCAGATGAGCGACTTGCCTAAGATCTCGCAGCAGTGAAGTGGCACTAGACTCAGACTGCACTGGGCATTATGGGCTCTGGGGGTGGGGTAGGGTGGTATTTCTCCAAGTCCAATCCAGTTGGGGGTGAAGAAGTTGGCTTGTGAGGAAAGGAGAGGAGACGGTCGCTCTCCCTGTGCCAGCCTGGTATGGACAGAGGGTACCCCACAGACTCTCAGGCAGAAGGACCTCTCCCCGCTCTGGCAGCTGCAGGACTGACTGGAACAAGGCGGAGAGCGAGGGCCACTCCTCCCCGCAGCCTGGGCGTGTGCTGACAGCCCTGCTCTGCCCGCGCAGGCGGAGGCAGGCCAGAGGGTCAGCAGTAGGCAGGACCAGTGTGCTCGGCTGGGCTGTCACCTCAGCTGGGAGTCACCAGCGGGGTTAGCCCAGTAAGGCTGCTCAGCTGGGAGCGAGGAGGGAGGGAGAGGCTCCAAGGGCCTCCAGGGCTGGAGGCCTCATGCCCACCTCAGAAATGGCAGGTGCTGGCCCTGGGTCCGTCAGCTTGTAGGGCCAACCCCTTCCAGCCCAGGGTCTTCCGCCCCAACCTGTCACTGCTCTCTCACCGCTGCTGCCTGGCCTCTGTCTGGCTGTCTCATTGCCCTTCCTCCTGATGCTGTCTCCTCCACGCAAGCCTTTGCTGGGCATTCCCCATAGGGGAGGAAGATGAGGAAGAAGGTCTGTGCAACTAGCTGTGAGACCTTGGACAAGTTATTCAACTTGTCTGCGCTTCAGTTTGCTCACTTATAAAATGGGCATAATAATATTGCAGTATCAACATCATGGGATCATTGTGAGACATTAGTTAATATAAAGGATTTAAAGCCGGGCCTGGCCCACAGTGAGCATCTGCAAATGTTGTTGTTGTTGCTGTGGTTACTGCTCCTTCCTCCCCTGCCGGGCATGCTATGGGATTTCTCCACTGAAAGGAGGTGCTCCAAGTAAGGTGGTCCTTTCCCGGCCAGCCGTGCATCCTGCCTTCTGAAGTTCTCCAGCCCCAGGAACAGTATACCCACCTCCCTCAATCCCAGCTGCAGGTCTTACTTGGCAAGATGGTCTTGTATCGGTCCTTGGAGGCGTGGCCGGGGATATCCAGGTCTTCGGGGCTGACAAAGTTTGAAGGGATCTTCTGGTGGGGGAGGATATGAGTGAACAGGTGATACCCCTTCCCGGGCTCCTCTTTCCCCCTTGAGCCCGTTCCTACTACAGGTGGGCCCTGGCTGTTCCTTCTTGGCATTAGTGTGTGGGCCTGGATGGGGCAGGGGGCGCAAGGGAAAGCCCAGGGCCGGCCCCCTCCCCCGGGCTCTGAAGTTCTCTTTTCTAAGGAGCCCATAGTGCCAGGATAGAATGGGGCTAGCTGGCTGCTTCTGATACAGAGGGGCACAGCGACTTCGAGGGGACCCCGAGTTCTTACCAAGAATTCCTCCTCCAGCTGCTTGGGGCTGGGTGGCTGGTGTTGCAGAGCCCAGCGGGTGAGGGGGTGTCCAGCTGTGCGCAGGAAGTGCAGGGTGACCTCCCGGGGTGTGTTCACGGAGCAGATGGGCTCCACGGCCCCCAGGGACCGCACGTCCAGCATCAGAGCCACATTGGAGCCCCGCCTGCGGGCACAGCCACCCGGTGCCGAGTGAGCACCAATAACGTTTGCTTTTCTTACAAGTATCATTGTTGCAAGGCACATCTGAGGAGGCCATTCCTTGTCTTTCCCTTGACCCAAAGGCCCAGTGAACTCATGGGTTCAGGCCCCTCCTGTCTCCTCTTCTCCCTTTGTCAGCCTGAACAGGGCAGCTTTGAACCCCACTGCTCCTTCCAGCAGCCCACCTCTTCCCACTCCCGGCCCCGGGCCCGACCTGCTTCCAGCACCGAAGGGCGCTGGCTGTGCCCCGGGACTGCGCCATCCAGCCTGGGATTTAGGAAGCAGGCTCGGGGCTGACACGAAACCCTGTGTCTCAGACGTGCACAGGACATGCAAATGAGCACCACTGGTTTCCTTTCCAGATTGGAGTCAACAACTGAGGGCTGTCTGGGCTCAACTCTCAGAGCCGGAGGTGCAGGTGGAGGGAAGGGAGTAGCCGCACGGGGTCTCAGGGCTGGGAAGGCCCCTCCCCTGGGAAGGATCTCACCTCTCCTGCAGCCGCACGTGCTTCTTGGCTGGCGCTTTGGCGGGTGGAGGCTGGGTCATGGCTGCCCCCAAAGACAAGGTTGGCGGCTGTGCTCTGGAGCGCCCCCCGCAGGCCTGGACCATGCTGGGCTGGGGTGCTGGGCCCAGGGGAAGCTCACTCAGCCATGAGCTCTGCCTGAAAGACAAGGCCCTGCCCTGCTGACCTCTGGCCTGTCTGCCAGGCCGGCTTTCTGCTCTGTTTTCACTGGAGGTGTCTTCTGTTCCCACAAAGTGGCCTCATTGCCGCTATGGGAAGGATAGGATGTCTTTGGTGGGACCCAGGAAAGCGGGCAGCCTGGGGTTAGAGGGCAAGATGCAGGGGAGACACTGTGGGTGAGGATAGGAAGGAAGGAGGAAGAGGGCAGGGAGAGAGGCAAGAGACCAAAGTGCACGGGGCTCTGAGCTGGGGTCCGAGTGAGAAAAGGCGAGGGAGGAAATATAAAATTTGTCTTCGCCAGAGAAGGAAGCTCATGGAAACCACCACTGGGCTGGCCAGTGGGCCTCCTCCCGAAGGAGGGATTGGCGGCGCCCAGCAGAGCTGGATCTGGCTGCGGACCCTGACGCGCCAGGCCGCTGGCCCCCAGCAGGGCCCTCTCCTAGCTGCTGGCAGTGCCACTCCCAAGTTCATTGCTGGCTTCTGGGGTCTCTGTCCAGGGAGGTAGCCTGGGGGTGTTTCCTTCCTCCTCCTGCCCATCCCCCTGTCTCCCGCCTCTGTAACCGTCACAGGAAATGGCCTCAGCAAGCCCTTGAGCGATGGTGCATGGTGAGGCGACAGGGGGCACGAGAGGGGACATGGAGGTGGTGGGACCATCTCCTCTGGGGGGCGGTCCCCATCTCCCAGAGCTAGGGTCGCAGTGGCTGGGGCGGTGGGGGTGTCAGAGTTGCCAAGCCCCCAGGAAGAGGTGAGGGGACAGAGTGGGCCTGGTGCAGGTGCGGGTGGTGGCGACTCTTCTGCAGCAGGCGGGGACCCTGTAGCTCTGCTCTCTTTGCAGCGCCCTGCGGCTTCCCTGTCCTTCCGGCCTCAGGGACACCGGGTCTGCCAGCACCCATTCCGCAGCCAGGCACTGGGGCACCCAGCTTGCCCTCTCGCACACCCTCCTGGGAGATGCCCTCCCATTTCCCTGAAGTTCACACCATCCCAGGGCCGTGGGACTCCCACTCCCCCCTTCAGGTACTTACTGAAGCAGGTGTGGCCCCCAGGCTGCCTCTTGCCAGCTGTCTGTCTGTCTGTCGGTCTGTCTTTGAGGGCTGAGAAGGCTTCAGGAAGCCAGTTTCCTCCCTCCGCCCCTCCTCGCTGCCACCCACGCACACCCCAGCTGCATGCTGCCCTCCTGTGTCTGCTGCTGCCACCAGGGGTCGGATGCCTCCTGCCTGTGCCCCTCCGGGCCCTGTGCCCTGGGAGTGGGTGAGGGGCTGGTCTTTCGCTGACCACCCGGTTCCCCTAGCTTCCAAACTCTCCTCTCTCCTGCCGTGTTTCTCCTCTGGGTCCTTGTCATGTCCAGTCTCTGCCCACTTGCAGGGCAGCACTCAGCTGACCCCCAGCTCCATGATGTCCCACAGACAACCTCAGGTTCCCTTGCTCAACCGGACGTTGGCCAGAGACTAATTTCCACTTCTTTGCTTCTGTTCCAGAGTCCTCTCCCTGGAGCCCCTGCGGCTGCAAGCCTTGGGAATTCATGGCCAAGTAGAGGCTGCCTCTTCCCAGGGCAGATGTGACGCAGACTCGGGGTGGGCAGAGGAGGCAAGAGTCCATGCTCTACCAGGGGAAGGAGAGCCCAGGGCCGCACCCCTGCTCTCAGCTGTCTCTGGCCCCAGCGCAGGCCAGCCAGTCGGGGAGCAGATCGCGGAGACAGCTTGTGCGAGAGCCTGAGGGGCTTCCCCGGGGTCCCCAGCCACCTCTAGACCTCCTCCCAGAACATCTACTCAGGAGACTCACAGATGGTGGACAGTCTCTGGCCCTCACACCAGGGGCCTCCCATGTCCTCTTCCTGCTGGGGTGCCTGGATGCCTGGGGCCTGGGGAGTGGCCCCTGAGTCCAAGACTCCGCTGCCCCCCGCCCCTGCTCGGCCGCGGCCCAGCCGGTTCATGCTCCCCGCACCTCTCCTTCTACCTCGCAACGTTCCAAGCACCCTTCCTTTCCCCGCCCGGCCCCCGACACACACGGTCCGCGTCTTCTTTCTTCCTCCCACTTCCCTGATTCAGCTGTCAGACGATGACAGCAAAAAAGAGTGATGTACAATAGGCGCAGGGGTAGGCACCCCGGAGGGGGTGGTGGGAGGGGGCTGGCCTTCTGCTGGCCCATGGGGGAGGAGGGTTGAGGCGAAGAGCAAGGATGCCCCTTTGGGGCTCAGGAGGCTCCCAGAGCTGCCCTTGCGCCTGGCAGTGGGCACAGGGACTGGCGCTCTGCTGAGCCCCTCCATGGCCAGCTGATCCTGGCTCCCTCTTCCATCTGGCCTGAGCTCCTCTGGGGAGGGGGTGGGTTTCCCTGAGGAGGAGGCTGCTTAGAGCTGGGGAAGTGTTTGGCTCTGGTGCCCAGGATGGAGGGGAGCAGGAGCCTGGGTATCCCGGACATGCTCGTGGGCAGTGACCCAAGACTGGCCCCTGCCTCACCCCCCAACACCAGCTGGGGCCCCGGGGGGATTGGAAAGAGGGCCACCGCCTCTGGGCCACGCTGTTGATTGCTATCAAGAACAGGAAGCTAGGATACCACAGGGGTGGGAAGGAGGAAGTGGGCAAAGCCCTCCCCACTCTGGTCTGCCCAGTGGCCCCAGGTTTCCAGGGTCCGAGCCCCGTTGGCTGTGAGCACTCCCCTTGCCCCTCAGGCTGGAGCCCGGCAGTGGTTCCAGTTGGAGCTGAGCTCTTGGGCAGGGAGCAAGGCTGCTGGGAGCTGGGAGATGGAGAAGGTAGTTGGTGGTGGGGTTGGGGGTGGTGGTTGGGCACCAGGCAAGGTCTTGAGTGTCCCCTGGGTCCCCGTGCGTGGGTTTGGGGTAGAGGAGATAGTCACTTCTTGCCGCCTGCCCCCTCGGTCCCCCCCTTTTGCTTAGAAATGCCTGGACGTCCACGGAGGTGTGTGGCAGAGTGCAGGAAGGGCGTGGGCGCCCACTGCAAGCCTCGGATAGGACAAGACGCAGTCACAGCCCTGCACCAGCCCCTCCCCAGCCTGGCCCTGGGGGCCGGCGCGCTCCTCTCTGCCCTCTCTGGAGTGGGCTTTGCCCCGTCTGGGCTGCTGGGAGGCTCCTGGGAGTGACTTCTCTCCCCTCCAGAACCTTCTGCTAACACCGTCCACAGTCCTATCCCAGGCAGCTCTCAAACTTCCATCGCACCCATTGCTGCTGTGTCTTCCTGAGTTGGGATTTAGGTTCTAGCCACCCCGGGCTCCAGAGCAAGTGGGGTTAGAGTTGGAGGTCAGCAAGACCTGTGCGTAATGAGTCTAAACTGTGGCTTTTTAGCTGTGACCACGGGCAAGTGACTGCGCCTCCCAGAGCTTGCTCCCTCCCAGGAGATGATAACAGTCCCTCCCTTGTCACCTGGGGCCAGACCTGTGAAGCCCTTCCCTCACAGTGGAGCTCAGGAGTGGCCAGGCCAGTGGAAGGAGCAGGAGGCTGAGGGAGCCGGCTCGGGGAGTGCTCCTGGGAGCAGCATCGGGGCCTGGTCAGGAGTCTCACCTCTCGCCAGATGCCCTCTTCCTCCTCACTGCTCACTTTCTCCCTGGAGCCAGGCTGCCCGGGCAGTTCCACCCCAGCCAGGGGGAGGTTCTGGACAGAGTCGCTCCCAGGGGCTCCCAGCAGCCCAGATGGGGCACAGCCCCCCCTGGAGAGGGCAGAGGGCGTATCCTGAGCAGGGTGATGGTGGCATCCTGTCCCATCTGAGGCTGTGGCCGGCACCCTTGCCCTCCTGAGCTCTGGCCACACGCACCCTGACTCTTGTTTCCCTCCTCTGGTGATTCCCAATTCGTGGGAATCACATGGCTGCGGGCCACAGCTCCCTGTCCCCGGTGTCAGAAGCCCCTGGGGAGAGGACGGGGATTATATTTGGACTTCCCAGAAGTTCTTGTTCCCTGGCAGCCCCTAGGAAGCAGGGAGCTCCTAGCCAGGCTGCCGTTGGCCCCCAGAGGCAAAGGCTGCCACCCTACAAAATTCCAAGGGGAGGATCTTGGGGAGAGGGTCAGCTGCTGGGTGCTGGGACTCCTGGGCCCTGCACACTCCACCTGCCCCCTCCCCTCCCTGGCCGCCCTCCTCAGCTCCTCTCTGCTCCTGAGTCCTGCCCGCCCCCTAAATCCTAGGCCAGCCCAAGCCAGCTTGGTCTGCCCCAACTTTACCAGCCCGGGCTTGTCCCTGCCTGTGTGGGGGAGACAGAGACACTGAGAACTGGGATCTGGGAAGCCGTGTCCAGGAGGAGGCTGGGAGACACCGGTGGAGACACAGTGAGTGGGGCAGAGAAGTGCTGTTAGGGGCATGAGAATGGGTCTGGGACAGCCAGTGTGAAGGCTGTGTGACCTTGGACTTCTCCCGGGATGGCACCCCCGTCGCAGGGCCACACCCCTGTGCCAGGCCACCCAGGACCCGGTTACCTACTGCTGCCTTTTGGGTGGCTGCTGGTGAAAGGGACTTTCCCACCGCCGCCCCTGGCTAAGAGGACCCTCGGTCCAGGCCTGCCCAGACGGGGGGCGCGGGACCTGCGTGCTGTTGCCAGAACTCAGGACTCTGGTAGGGGGACTTTAGGGAGGAGAGAGTCCCTCCCTCTCTCCTGAGCCCAGAGCCAGCGCAATGGATATCTGTTCGACATGTGGCTTTTTCTTCCCAGGGGCCCTCCTGTCTCCCTCCCCCTCCGTATTGTCCCTGAACACCCACTCACGCCTCCATCCGGACAGGTATGTACACCCTCATGGTCACGTGTGCACACACACCCCCAGCCCCTCCCCTGCTCTCTCACCACCCGGTCAGTGGGCCCTGGGCCTTCCCCCTCCCCGGCCGCTGTCCCCAGAGCATAGGAAGCAGGGAGAGTGGGCGGCTGGGCTGTCCGGAGTCACCCTGCCCCTCTGCTGCCCGGTGATTATCTCCCTCCAGCGTGGGGGGTGCCCAAGGCCTGGCTTCAGGCTGGGGGAGAGCAGGGGAGGGGCCAGGAGAGCTGCCTGGGATGGCTCTAGGGAGAGATCCGGCCAGTTCACCTTTGGGAGCCAGGACACCTGGACCTGCCCCCTGCCCTGCTCTGCCTCCTGGCTGGCTCTCTCCAGAAGAAATCAGTAAGGTGCTTTGAGACCTTGGGAGGACCCCAGGGGTTCTCCAGGGAGAGGATGTGGGTTTGTCTGTGGGGGTGGTTGCTGGGGAGGAGATGCAGCCCTTGTGGTACTATTTTTGCTGAATGGAGAGGCTTGGGCTGGGGAGGCTGCTGCTTATTTGTCAGAACCCTCCTGCACCCTCTCCGGAGCCCTCCTCCCATCCCCAAGGCTGCCCCAGACGGGGCGGGGAGCTGGCAGCTGTGCCTTCTCCAGCCAGGCGCCTCCTCAGGGCTCTGTCTGCAGGACTAGCCATGCCCTCTGTCTCTGGGAGGACTCTTGGACAGGTTCTGAGACCCCTTTTTCCTAACTCATGTCCTGCTGCATCTCTCTACTGAGATTCTGAATTAGGGCGCTTCCCCTCACCCCCGCCCACTTCTGCCCTTTGCGGCTGCTGATGGAGACTGCTAGAAAGAACAAGGGAGGTGTCCCCAGGTGAGGAGGGATGGGGGCAGGATGTTCCCACCACCTCTTGGCCAGACTGGTGCCTGGGACCTCTTCCCTTTCACATCAGTTTCCCCAGTCGCACCCCTCCCCCCACCCAAAGAGCACACGTGTGCATGTGTACACACACACACACACACACACACACGCACACACGCACACAGCCTGGAAAATCTGATGAGTCTGCAGTGCTGAGTTTCCAGGCCCCCTTCCAGGGCCGGGTGGGAGGCTCTGAGGTTTGGGGCTGGGCGGAGTGGGGGAGGGACACGCAGCCCCTGGCTCTGGCCTAAGCAGGGAGCTGGTCTCTGCCACAGGCCTGTCCTCCCTGCCGGGGCAGGCCCAGGAGAACCTGGCTCCCACAGAAGCTGCCTTGGTGTTCGAACTTTCCATATCTGTTTCTGCACACTCCCCCTCCGCACTTCCTGAGTCCCAGGCTTCCCTCCCAGGGCCCAAAGCATTTCTTCCATTCTCCCTCCCTTCCCACCCTCGGCTGTCTTGGGGTGGGAGCACTTGGGGTGAGCAGCTCACGGTGACTAGCTGGCTCTAGGCTGCGCTACAGCAAAGCCTCAAGTTCAAGGTCTTTGAGGCCAGGCCTCAGGTGGTCTTGCCTGGGCCTCTGCAGTGCCTGCAGCCAGGCGGGGGAACCGGGGTGGGCACTGCCGACCTAGGGAGAGGAGTGGGGGAAGGCGAGCAGAAATTCTGGGGACTTGAATCAGTCCTCGGTGGGTTCTAAGCTCAGAGGACCCCAATTTAGGGAGTTTGCATTCTCTGCTCTATGGAGTCTGAAGTCCCAGGTTCCAGTCCAGCTTCTCTCCTCACACATGTGGGGCCTCGGGCTGGCCCTTCGCCTCCCTGGATGTAGCTTCCTCACCTGGGCAGTGAGGGGCGGACCAGGTGAGTCCTAAGGACCAATGGGCTCTAGATCTGCAGTCACTGTGACTTAGGGCCCAAATGATGTGCTTCTGTGCCTCTGTCCACAAGAACATGGTGCCACATGGATACACAAAAGGGGACACACACGCAGCTGGTCCATCCACTCAGGACACGGGCACACACATCCACATGGTGCCAGCAGCACGACACATACACGATAGCAGAAACACCCTGTCTCGCACATGTGGACCGAGTCAGTAGACGCCACGCCCCTCTCCGAGGTCAGGGAGTGGGGAGCCAGCTGTCCCTGCTGTATGTGTCCTTTTGCAAGGCCATCTCTCCTCTCGGTCTTCCGGGAGAGCACAGGACGGTTTCCTCCCCGAGAGCCAACTTCGGGAGGTGGGGTGGGGCGGGGGAGGCAGAGGAAAGAGGTGGGCCCGTCTGCAGCCTAAGAGTTATAGTCCCCGAGCCAGCCTCCGCCTGCCAGTTGCCCCTCACAAGCCTTGCCAAGGGGGCGGGGGTCTGGGGTTGAGAGGCAGCCCCTGCCCTTTGCTGCCTGTTGCCTGCCCAGTTGGCTTGAAACTCTGCCCTTCCCACCTTCGCGCCAGCCAGCGGGGCAGCGGGGGCTGGCTCCTCCCTGCCGCCTCCCCGCTTTCCTCCGCAGACACCAGGATGAGGTCCCGGGTCCTGCTTGCTGCCCTCCTCTGGCTCCGGGGTGTTCTGGCTGAGGTAAGGGGGGCATGGGGGGCAGGCCTGGTGCATGGGGCCCCTGCTCACCCGGGCACAGCTGGGCCACCCAGCGCTCTGTGGGGCCCACAGCTGGGCTGCATTAGGCGAGAGGGCAGGGCGGCTGCTCCCTTCCCACCCGCCAGCCAGCGCACATCCAGAACAGATTGCTCCAGGCTGCCTGGGGCTGCCTCCTGCGCCCTGGGCATGCCTCAGGTGATGTCCCTTCGACTGTGGGGGTGTTGACAAGGGACAGCCTCCTCTGGGATCCTGGCCCTGTCCCCTACTGGCTTTCCCAGAGGCCTGGACCTCGGAGGCCCCTGCCCGTCCCTTCCCCCCTCCTCCCTTGCTTCCTGCAGGAAGACCCGTGCCACTCCCAGGAGGGGAGCCCAGCCCGGGAGAGCGGAGGTAGGCTGAGGAGCGGGGGATGCGGGACCATTTCTCCACACAGACCCTGCCTCTGCTCTCCCCTTAGGGCAGAGGCATGTTGGGAGATTCTGAAGGAACCCCTTTTCCCCAGGCCCACCCCCCAAAGTGAACGTCAGCAGCCGGGGGAGTCCCACAAGCCTCTTTCTGAGCTGGGCAGCCCCGGAGCCAGGTGGGGTCCACCACGCCCTCCGCCTCGCGCGTCTGAGCCCCCTCGGCTCTCCCGAAGGGCAGCAGCTCCAGGCCCTCACCAACGCATCCAGCTTCGAGTTCCAGGGCCTGGTGCCAGGGAGTCGCTACCAGTTGGAAGTGACTGCCCTGCGACCCTGCGGGCAGAATGTCACCGTCACCCTCACTGCCTGCACCGGTATGAGGCCTGCAGGCTGAGTGGGAGGGGCATCGTCTGGGGCTGAGGGGGGAGCTGGCTGACCCAGAGGGCTGGCATGGGGCAGGGTAGCCAAAGGGGACGGCTTCTCTGCGGCCTGCGTCGGGCACAGTGACCGTTAGAAGCACTACGGGGGGGGGGGGCCTTTGGCCCTGACCTTGGTGCTTGCCTTACCTGCGATGCAGTCCCATCACCTGTCCACGGGCTGCAGCTGCACAACCCCGGGAGCCCATCCAGCCTGGAGGCCTCGTGGAGTGAAGCCCCCGGGGAGCAGGATGGCTACCAACTCCTCCTCTACCACCGGGAATCCAAGACACTGGCACGTAATGCCTCCACGCCTCCGGACACCCTGTCCTACAATTTCGGCAACCTCTTGCCAGGTAGTGAGTATGTTTTGGAAGTCATCACCTGGGCTGACAGCCTCCAAACCAAGACCAGTCTCCACCAGTGGACAGGTAAGGTGGGCACCTGGGCAGGGCCCCAGATGGCAGCCAATCTGGGCACGGTGGGAGTGGCTTCTGGGCTCCCTGGTGCCAGAGTCAGGGCCAGCATCCTGCCCCAGGGCCTTTTCTCGAGCCTGACTTTGCTCTCTCCGTCCTTCCTCCAGCTCCCATGTCTCCGGATCACCTGGCGCTGCACGCCCTGGGCACCAGTGCCCTACGAGCATCCTGGAATGGCTCTGAGGGGGCTGCCTGGCTCCAACTCGTGCTCACAGACCTCCTAGGTGGCACCAACCTGACTGCCGTCGTCGGACGGGGGGTCTCCAATCACACCTTCCTTCACCTGTCTCCAGGCACCCGCTATGAGCTGACACTTAGTGCTATTGCTGGGCCCCATCAGGCGGCAGGCCCCAGTGCCACCGCGTGGACCTGTGAGTGCCTTGGGGGGTGGGGGGAAGGGACACAGCAGAGACTGCTCAGCTCTTCTCCTCTGGCCAAGCAGCCAGGGTACAACTGATGGGGAGGGGGCTTCCTCTGGAGGCTCGGAGGGGGCGTCCTTCCAGCTGGCTGGCGGTAGATGCCCACCAGAGAAAGCGATGGTGGAGATGGTAGTTAGCGGTTGAAGTCTGCTGTGTGCTGGGCTCTGTGTTAAGCACTTTCTCTGTATTGTCTCATTTAATCCTCAAAACAGCCCTGTGTAAGTCACATTATTCCCATTTTATGGGAGGGGGAGCTGAAGTTTAGGGGGAGAAGGAACCCAAGGTCACGTAGCTCATGTGTGCCGAGTTGATCTGACCCTGCGCCGAGCGCAGAGCCACGCTGACTTTGCCGCAGCTTCCCCACTTCTGCTCAGAGGAGCACTGTTGTGTGGTCATTGAGAGCAGAGGAGCCAGACTACTTGTTTCTGCCACCTGCTGGCTATGGGTCTCTGGACAAGTTGGTTACGTTCTCTGTGCTTGGGTTTCTGCGTGTTTAAAAGGGGTGATAGGCTGTGTGGCTCACGCCTGTAATCCTAGCACTCTGGGAGGCTGAGGTGGGAGGATTGCCTGAGCTCGGGAGTTCGAGACCAGCCTGAGCAAGAACAAGATCCCGTCTCTACTATAAATAGAAAGAAATTGGCCAAACAACTAAAAATAGAAAAAATTAGCCGGGCATGGTGGCGCATGCCTGTAGTCCCAGCTACTTGGGA
>NW_012150741.1:440381-442032 GCF_000956105.1 Propithecus coquereli
GGAGGCTGAGGCAGGAGGATCGCTTGAGCCCAGGAGTTTGAGGTTGCTGTGAGCTAGGCTGATGCCATGGCACTCTAGCCCAGGCAAGAGAGTGAGACTCAGTCTCAAAAAAAATAAAAAAGTAAAAAAAAAAAAGGGGGTGATAATAGTAGCGTCCACCTCCCAGCGTTGCGAGGATTAAGCATAAGACACTACGTGTAGCGTGCTCAGAACCAAGCTGGCAGGGACACATCGGATCACCTGATGTGTTCTCATTTCAACTATTGTTGTCCGTGGCCAGATGGTAGCAGCTAGATCCTGGGATTCATCCAGCACGTGGCACATGGTGGCTGCTCACATCTGGACAGACACGGCCCGGTGTGTGCAGGAAGGAGCAGCACAGAGAGAGCAGTTCTCACTCGCTGCTTAGGTCTCTCTGCACATCCTAGATCCTCTTCTCCACAGATCCCTCTGCCCCCCTCGACCTGGTGTTGACTCCCCTACCCCCCAGGCTCTGGGTGAGCTGGAAGGTAGGGCCGGGTGCCCGGGATGGCTTCCTGCTGCGGCTCAGTGGGCCGGTGGAGGAGAACACCACTTTGGGCGCCGAGGCCCTCAATGCCACGTTCCCAGGGCCCCTGCCCGCTGGGCACTACACTCTGGAGCTGAGGGTCCTGGCTGGGCCCTATGATGCCTGGGCCCAGGCCTGCACCTGGCTGGACGGTGAGTCCAGGCCTGGAGGGAGCAGGGTGGGGTCCTGCCCGGGGCCATCAGCATCGAGAGGCAGGTGGGGCCTCACTGTCTGGGGCCTGCCTCCTCTCCAGGTCCTGCAGCCCCACCTAGATCATGCAATGGCACCAAGCTGCAGCTGGATGGTCTGGAGGCCACCAGGGAGCCTGGGAGACGGGCACTGCTCTGTGCTGAGGGTGCCCCAGGCCTCCTTGGAAACATCTCCGTGCCACCTGGTGCCACACATATCACCTTTTGTGGGCTGGTGCCCGGGGCCCGCTACCAGGTGGATATCACTTCCTCTTTAGGAGTCATCACCCAGAGCCTCACAGGCTACACACGTGAGTGCCAGCTGCTGTCTCCCCTTGCCCTGGGGAGGGAAGTCAGAGCAGGGGAGAGACTCAGGAGAGCTGGGCAGGGGCACCGCACTGGGTGGTCCCCTCACCACCTGCCTCTCTCTTCAGGTCCTCTGGCACCACAGTCACTGGAGGTCACCAGCAGGGGCAGCCCCTCTGACCTGTCCATGGGCTGGGCCCCAGCACCAGGGCAGCGGGAAGGCTACAGGGTCATGTGGCACCCAGAGGGCAGCCAGAGGTCACCGGGCAGTCTCGTTGACTTGGGCCCGGACAATTCCAGCCTGACTCTGAGGGATCTGGTGCCCGGCACCTGCTACACCGTGTCCGTGTGGGCCTGGGCGGGCAACCTCAGCTCCACCATCCAGGGGACCCGCTCCTGCACCCGTGAGTTCCTGGCTGCAGCCTCTGGGAGGCCAGCACGGGGCGGTGGGCTGGGGCACTTGCTTCCTCTGCTCTCTGCACTTCTGTGTGCCACATTCTTGACTGAAGCCATGAGTACAAGGTGAGGCCCTTCATGAATCCATTTGCAAGTGTGTTCTACCTCCTACCATCTGGGTGGCCATCCATCCACCCATCCACCCACCCATCCA
>NW_012150741.1:442247-487611 GCF_000956105.1 Propithecus coquereli
CCATCCACCCACCCATCCACCTATCCATCCATCGATCCTTCCTTTCCTCCAACAAATATTTAATGAATGCCTCCCATTTCTAGCTATAAGGCTAGGCACTGAGACTAAAAATTAAGAACAAGACAATCTAGAAAGAAAGAGTGACAAATAAACAGATGGTTTATAAAAATATACACACACACAAAAGCATATGATTTTATGTATCATATTATAGTAAATGTTAATACATTAATAGGAATGTACATATTAGCTTAAACATAGGAAGCTGCATTCTTATAGGTTAAGATGGCTGAATCTCAGGAATTTTATGTGGTTCAATCTAATCTTTTAGGACTCACAGAAGGAAAATCTGAGTAGGGAGTCAGAAAGGTTTCCCAGAGAAGAGTGAGTGGAGTGAGAAGCCTGTGGGTGTGGGTGGGATGGGTGGAGAGGTGTTAGCAGGAGGCTCAGTGTGCACCCAGGCCCACAGGCCAGGGTTGGACAAATGGACGGACAGACAGACCTTGCAGGAACTGAATGTCAGTGGAGGGCTGGAGACCAGGGCGCTAAGGGTGTGAGAGGGCAGGTACTGAGCCGGGTGCTGGGGTGTCGAAGTGGACCAGGTGTGTGTCAGAGTCGGGGTGGAGGTGGGGGAGCAGGTGTCAGGGTGGGCGTCTCTTCACGAGGTTTTCCTGGGCAGGAAAGGAGAGTGGCTCTGAGCCCCAAGGAAACTACGTTTCTAGATTGGGAGTGCCGGCGCTTGCTTGGAGACCCAGGAGAAGGGGCAGATCACGGGGAAGGAGAGGCAGGGAGTTCGGGCGACTCCAAATCTGCTTCTTCCTCGTCCTTCAGCCCCTGCTCCTCCTGCCAACTTGAGCCTGGGCTTTGTCACCCAGCCTCCTGCCCTGAGGGCTTCCTGGAGCCCCCCACCAGGGGGCAGGGATGGCTTCCAGCTGCGGCTTTACTGCCTGAGGCCCCTGACTCTGGAAAGCGAGGAGACTCTGGCTCCGGAGGCCCAGAACTTCTCCTGGGCCCAGCTGTCCCCGGGCAGCGAGTTCCTGGTGCAGCTGGCCACCCTGCGGGGGCCGGATCAGAGCAGCAGCGCCAACGCCACGGGCTGGACAGGTGAGTGTCCTCTGAGCAGCCGTCCCCTACCTTCCTCTTTGGGTTCCCAGGGGGCTTCGTGTCCCTTGCGCTCTTTGTGGTCTGTGGGCAGGCAACGGCCGCTGACTGGGGGGCACACACCTGCCTACTGTTGTTCCCGTCCCTAGGCACCAGGGGGCCCCATTCCCCTTGCTAGGACTCTCCCAGCGCCCTGGCCCCTCTGGCATTCTAGAGGGTGGGCAGCACGAGGGCTTTGCTCACTCGCGCAGGCCTGCCGTCCCCAGGCTCTCACAGCCGACAGCAGGAGGTGGACAGTAGTGGGGACCCAGCCAGGACCTGGCCTCTAGCCCCACCTGGGCCATGAGCAGATAATAACAACAACAGTTAATGTTCACTGGGCACCTGGCTAAGTGTCCTGCCTGTGTTCTCTCACTCGAGTCTCATAATAACAGCTCCAGTTATCTCCATTTCACAGATGAGGAAACGGAGGCACAGAGAAGGAAAGTAACTAGCCCTAGAGTCCTCAGCACTCAGTGGGGAGTTGGGACTTCAGTTCAGGCAGTGTGACCAGGGTCTGTGCTCCTTGCCGCATGCTAAGCCTCAGCCCTGGAGAGGAGCAGGGGAGCACAGCCCTGGGACGAGTGATGGGATTAGCCAAGTGCAGGACACACGGCGCGGCTCTCTCCTTCCTGAAATCCCCCCTGGCGCTGGCATGAGTGTTCCCGCCTGCTGAGCCTGCGGTGGGGCTGAGGGACGGCTACCCGCCGCCCCAGCACACCCCTCGCTGATGTGGGAGCCCCCCCACGCCCCGGGCCTCCCCCTCCACTGCCACTGTTGTCTGGATCCCGCCCAGACTCCTCCTGAGCACGGGAGACACAGGTTCTAGCTGGGGCTCAACCCCTAGAGTGGCCTCGGCCCTCTCCGAGGTGCGGGGTCCCCGTTTATAAAGAGGAGGGTTGACTGGGTGGCTGGGCCGGGTTCGTGGGACTCCTGGTCCTGGGCTCAAGCTCTGAGGTGGGGGGCACTCCCTGGGCCCCCAGACGCCACCTGTCTGTCCTCTTACGGGTCTTTATAGGTTCCTCGGGTGCAGGGGCTGGGAAAAGGCGCTTGACTTAAAGCTCTCGCCGCCCAGTCTAGCTTTGTCTGCGAGGGGGGTGCAGGTGTGAAGACAGTAGGTGATTAATTCATCCACTCAACTGAGTTCCGGCTGCGCTCTGCTGCCTGGATAGACGCGCCCGGCTTTCGGGTGCGGCGCAGGCGCACTGGACAGTCTGACGCGGCGACTCCGGCCCTGCTGTTCCTTGAGAGCACCGAGGCTGGAGGGAGGGCGCGGGAGACCGTTTAGATTCTCTTCTCCCTTCCTCCCTACGCCCCCGTATCTTGCTCTTTCCACAGGCCCTCTCGCTGCTCCCCCTGGTAAACGTGACCAGCGAAGGTCCCACCCAGCTCCGGGCATCCTGGGTCCACGCCCCTGGGGGCCGGGACGGCTACCAGGTGAACCTGTACCAGGCGGGTGCCCGGGCGGGCACCAGCGCCGCCGGAGCCGAGGTGGACAGCACGAGCTTTTCGGCCCTGACGCCGGGCACCGAGTACGAGGTGGAGGTTGTCTCGCGGGCTGGGCCCCTTCGCGCGGCAGCGGCCAACACCTCTGGCTGGACCTGTGAGCGGGGCGAGGGGACGCAGTGAGGGCGAGAGGTGGGCAGGGCTGTCCCTGAGAGCCTGGGGTCTTCCCTCAATGGCAACCGAGCCCTCCTTAGCCCATTTTCCATTTCCGCACCCAAGGGCCCCGCACGGGGTCCGTGAGCCTGGCGTGGCGCGGGGCTCTGAGGACCAGGCAGCGGCCTGGCTGACCCCCTCTCCTGCCCCGCAGCCCCCCTCACGCCCAGCGAGCTGCTGGTATCGACGCACGCGGGCACGGCCGTGGTCAGCCTGGCCTGGGCCAGCGGCCCCCGGGGGCAGGGGACGTGCCACGCCCAACTCTCCGAGGCCGGGCATCTCTCCTGGCAGCAGCCCCTGGTGCTAGGCCAAGCCCGCCTCGTCCTGCGGGGCCTCACGCCTGGACGCAACCTCTCCGTGTCAGTGCTGTGCCAGGCGGGGCCGCTGCGGGCAGCCACTCGCGCCGTGGTGCTGCCTGTTGGTATGTTGATGTCTGCCGGGGGGATGAAGGTGCACTGAGACACGGGTGTAATCTTGGTGGGCGGCGCTGCCTGCTCTTTTCCGAGCCGCCTGCTCTTGCCCGGTGGGTGCTGTGCCCGCCCCGCCCTGGGTCACGCTCCCTGTGCTGCTCCTGGTGGCCATGAGGTCTAAAGGAGAAGTGGTTTCTCTGTGTGGCCGACGCCCCTTTCTGCGGGCATAAATGCCTAGTCCCTGTGTGTCTGCCGATTCTGAGAGCACCTGACCCAGATGCTGTCCTCTCGGGGTGCTCTGACACCCACCTGATGCAGATCTCTGGTTCCCATAGAGCCGGGCCCCGTGGAGGATGTGCAGTGCCAGCCTGAGGCCGCCCGCCTGGCCCTGAACTGGACGCTGCCCACCGGGGACGTGGGTGCCTGTCTGGTGGTGGCAGAGCGGCTGGTAACGGGAGGGAAGGCTCACTTCGTGTTCCAGGCCAACATCTCCAGCGCCGCGCTCCTGTTGCCCGACCTGGCGCCGGCCACTCCCTACCGCCTCAGCCTCACCGTGCTGGGCAGGAACGGCCTGTGGAGCCGGGCGGTCACCCTGGTGTGCACCACTTCCGCTGAGGGTAGGTCACTTTCCACTGCCCCTGGAGCCACCCCTGCTCCCTGTCTTCCCCCATCACTGCCTACCTGGGGTTGCCACTCATCTGGTCCTGGCCACCTGGGGCTGTCCCTGTTCCCCAAGCCCCAGCCCTTTCCTCTGGCCCTGATCTTGCTGGTTTGGTATCATACTTTTGGCCTCCTGCCCTGGCACCCTAGCGCAGGAATCTTCCAAGTCCTTATTTCATTATATCCACGAGCTATTTGTAGCCAGGCACCATGAGAGGCGCCGGGGGTAGGAAGGCATGGCCCCTGCCCTTGAAGCCTGATCGTCAGGCACCTAGTCAGGACCTCACCGTCCTCTCCGTGCGCAGCCTGGCACCCGCCAGAGTTAGCCCCGGCCCCCCAGCTGGAGCCTGGGACGGAGGTGGGAGTGAGGATCGTGCCGGGCATGTTTGGCAAGGACGATGGACAGATCCAGTGGTACGGGGTCATTGCCACCACCAACATGTCATGTGAGTCCTGCACCCAGGAGGGGGTGGAGAGATCCCAGCTGTTGCCTAGCATGGAGTAGGGGAGGGGTCCAGAGACCGAGACCAGTAAAAAGAAATATCTGAGGCCAGCACCAGTCTTAGGAAGGGGGCCCAGAATGTTCTTGAGGATGTGGCTGATGTTGAATTGCAAATGGGCGCATGCTAGAGAAAGGGGGTAGCCCCTCTGTGGCACGAAGAGGGGCCTCGGCCCCATTGCTCACCTGCTCTGCCCCTTCTGCTTTCCTCTCCCAGTGGCTTGGCCTTCCCAGAAAGCCATCAACCACACGTGGTAGGACCACTACTACAGGGGACACGACTCCTACCTGGCCATCCTGCTCCCCAACCCCTTCTACCCAGGGCCCTGGGCTGTGCCGAGATCTTGGACTGTGCCCGTGGGTACAGAGGACTGTGGCCACACCCGGGAGTTATGCAATGGGCAGCTCAAGCCAGGCTCCCAGTATAGGTGAGGGCTCCCAAGCCTGGAAGGAGAGGGGAGCTGTTGTAAGTTTCATTTATGGGTTGCAAACAAACAAAAGATCTGGAATGAATTATGAAGAGAATGCACGAGATAGTTTATAAGGGCCAACAGAATTATTTTGACTGGGTTTCCTGGCAGACAAGGCAAAAAAGGGAATACCCATCTGTTATGTGATTCTTTTTTTCAAAAAGGAGGGTGGGATGGATTCTGTTTCAGTTTGCCAGGGCAACTCCAAGGATATCCAGGTACCTATTTCTAGAGCTTCTTTTTGCTCTCAGAATAGGGCTGGGAGTGGTTGCTTTAGGGTGGCAGGTAGCACGATATATACTCTCTAAACAGTGAGGGAAGCTCTTGCTATCCGAGAGTCTACTGCTTCTGACCCAGTTTCCCGGGAGGGGCTTTGCCTTATTTGCCTGCCCCTCCCCAACAGAAGGTCCTGTTTCTCTGCCCAGGTTCAGTGTTGCGGCCTTCACCAGGTACAGCCCCCCAGGGACCGTCATCTCGTTCTCAGCCTTCTCAGGTAGGGCGGGCAGAAGGCTGGAGCTCCCGCTGGACCCTGGAGAGGGGAGGGGTGCTGAGGCTCATCCCCAACCAGCAGCAGGAGGGACTGAGCTCAGACTTCTGGGAGAACATGTCCCACCCAGCAGTGCTGGGAGACCCAGAGCCAGGGACGAAGGTGCTCTTCGCACCAGATGGGGCCTGGATGGACTGAGAGTGGGGCTGGGCGAGGCGGAGGTGTTGAGACAGCTCGCTGCCGCCCACGATCACGCTGCCTTCCTGCGCTGCCCCTCCACGCCCAGCTGCTCCTGGGCCACCGAGGTCCTAGGACAGCTCTGCCCAGCAGAAACGTAAGGCAAGCCGCAGATGCAGACCACGTAGGTCATTTAAAATTTCCTAGTTGCTACATTAAAAAGGTAAAAAGAAATAGGCAAAATTATTATTTTAGTAACATTTTGTTTCAGTCAAGATATCTGAATTATTATCATTTCAACATGTGACCCAGGAACAGTTCTAATGAGATATTTTACATTCTTTTCTTTCTTACTAAGTCTTTGAAATCTGCTGTGTATTTTACACTTACAGCAAATCTTAAGTTGGACTAACCACATTTCAAATACATACTAGCCATATGTGGCTAGTGGCTACTGTCTAGGACAGTGCAGTTCTAGAAGGTCCAGGAAGCCAGGCTGCTACTCTCTTTTTCTTTGATGGTGTCGGGGGGGTAGTAGGGTCTTTGGGGCACCCAGGAGCTGGAGGAGGCAGGGCTCGCTGGGCTTTCTCAGTTCCCATCCAGATGTCCCCCAGACAGCCACCTGTGGCCTCAGTTTGGTATCTGGGACTTCTGAGGGGAAGGGAGTCGTCACTGTGCCCTCCACCCCAAGGGTGCCAAGTCCAAGAGAGTTTGGCATGGCCCTGCAGGGTCAGCGGGATAAGGCTGCTATGTTCCACCCTCCCCTTGCCCTCCACAGAGCCCCGGGCCAACATCTCCCCGGCAGCAATGCCCCTGCCAGTGGTGGTGGGTGTCGCGGTGGGCTGTGTCCTTGTCACCTGTGCCGTGCTGGGCCTGCTGTGCTGGAGGCGGGTGAAGGGGCAGAGGTGAGTGGGACGGCAGACTGGGGACTGGGAAGAGCCATGTGACCAGGGTGGGCCAGCCCCCTGCCCCTGGGGCTGCCTGCCACGCGCCTCTTCACCCTTTGCAGGGCGGAGAAGAATCAGTTTTCCCAAGAACAGACGGCTTACAACCTGCGGTGGGTGCCCCTGCCTGCTCCTCGCAACGGCAGCGGGGGCCTTGCGCGGGCCATGGTGGCAGCCTGCTCCTCTGTATCCAGTCGGGGCGGCAAGTCTCTGCCAGACTCCCACTCTCCTTCCTCAGCCTCCGCCACACCTTCTCGAAGGCCTTCTCAGCAGCTCTGGGAGCCCCCGCTTCCCACTCCTCTGCCCGTGCGGCCTCTTCCTCCCCCTGCAACCTCACTGCACAAGTCAGGGCTTTCCAGAGAAACAGGACCAACAGGGGCTGCGTGTGTGAGTGTGGAGACAGAGGGAGAGACAGACGTTGCTTTTAAGGAATTGGCCCATGCGGTGTGGAGGCTTGGAGAGCCCAAGATCTGAAGCGGGCAGGCCAGCAGGCCAAACTTTGGAAGAAGGCTCTGGAGGCAGCCAGCTGGCAGAAATCCTCCTTGCTCAGGGAGCTCGGTCCTTGTTCTAGTAAGGCCTTCAACTGATTGGACCAGGCCCACCCCTGTTAGGGAGGGTGATCTGCTTCACTCAAAGTCAAGCAATTTAAATGTTAGTCTCATCCAAAAAACACCTTCACAGAAACATCCAGAACACTGTTTGAACAAATGTCTGGGCACCATGGCCTAACCCACGGTGACACATAAAATTAACCATCGCTCTCCTACTCCAGCTCTTACCTTCCCCCGACTAACCACGTAGACTGTGTCAGGCCAAATCTTTCCCTCATGTTGACTTCCTGTTGAACCGACATTAACTGAGCACCGGCTGTGTGCGTTCACATGTAGCTTCTGTCTCGCCTGCCCCTTCATCCTCTCAGCTCCCCCGGGAGGAGGAGCTTGCTGGAAATGCATGCTGTTCCGCACCTGGGGGTGGAGCCCAGGGTCTGCATTCCAGCGGGCCCCCAGGGGATCAGGGGTACAGCCGGGACTGAGGTCCCCTGCTCTGTCCCATCACCCAGGGAGGGCAGGGCAGGACTCTGCACTCTCAAGGGTGGGGGCCTACTTCTTCCCTCTCCCCCCAGGCGAACCCACAGGCCCATCCCTATCCACAGCTTCCGGCAGAGCTATGAGGCCAAGAGTGCCCATGCTCACCAAGCTTTCTTTCTGGAGTTCGAGGTAAGGCATGCACCACCCTCAGGCTCAGAGGCGGCAGGGCCCTGGGGCATCTAGGTGGGCTGGACCTGCCTGAAGGTCCGGGGGGCACTCCTGGCTGTGCATTCGCCACCCTGCCCCTCTCCTGGTGTGGGGCGAGGTGGGTCTGCTTCAGCGACCAGTGGCTGCCCTGGTCTCTGCAGGAGCTGAAGGAGGTGGGCAAGGAGCAGCCTAGCCTGGAAGCCGAGCACCCTGCCAACACTACCAAGAACCGTTACCCGCATGTGCTGCCCTGTGAGCACTGGGAGCAGGAGGGGGCATGGCAGAGGGCCAGGGCTTGGCACGGAGAGGAGGCTACGTGTGCCCTGCACTGACGCACAGCTTTTACCCTCTGCAGATGACCACTCCAGGGTCAGGCTGACCCAGCGGGAGGGAGAGCCCCACTCTGACTACATCAATGCGAACTTCATCCCAGTAAGGGCCACTGGTGGGGCTGTCAGTGGGATCTGGGATCTGCTAGGGAGATGGGCTGGTTTGCAGGACAACCTGTCCTGCCGTAGGTGTAGCAGTTGTCCAGGAAGATCCCCAGCTGTGTTTCGGTGGGTCAACCCAGCGGGTGTTTATTCAGGGTCTGCTGTGTGCCAGCTCTCTGCTGGGCCTGCGGGGGCAGAGCTGACTCAGCCGTGTTCCCCACCTTCAAAGGAGCACGCGGGGCTGTGTGGCATCCACCACGCAGGGTGACAGGTGCTGTACTAGAGGAACAAGCACCGTGCTCGGGGCACGTGGCGGAAGGAGAGAGCTGGTCCCCCTGAGGGATCAAGAAAGGCTCCCTAGAGGAGGGACATTTGATTCGTTGAGGGATGAGTGACGAAAGAGAGAAGGACACTCTGGCTGGAAAGAGCCGGCGGAGAACACCGGGCAGCAATGCGCAGGCGTGTGTGTGTGTTTGTGTATGTGTGCAGGGCTGGGGTGGCGGCTGGCAGGAGATGAGTTGGGAAAGGTGGCCTGGGGCTGGAGGAAGGAGGACCTTGGTTGTTAGGCTGAGGGCTCTGGACTCTATTTGGTGGCACTGGGGAGCCACGAAAGATTTTTGAGCACAGAAGAAACATTGGTGTTGGGAAAGTCACTTTGTTGGTGAAGAGGGCACACTGTTTTTGACACATCAGTATCTTAGTTTCATGTAGGTCCTTCTTGCCATTTGAGGTGGGTGCCTCTGCAGTCACCTCTCCTGCTTTGAGTTCTGGGCGCACACATGTGTTCATGTGCTTGCACACGTGTAGGCATGTGCACAGTGTCTTCACTCCTGGAGGTCATACATGGGATACCTACTGCTGTGCGCTTGGTGGGGCCCCGGGACCGAGGCATCGCCTGTTAACATGTTCCTGACTCCACCCCCCGACACCCAGGGCTACACCCACCCGCAGGAATTCATTGCCACTCAGGGGCCTCTCAAGAAAACGCTGGAGGACTTCTGGCGGCTGGTGTGGGAGCAGCAGGTCCACGTCATCGTCATGCTGACCGTGGGCATGGAGAACGGGAGGGTGCGTGCGCCTCACGGCTTCCCGCAGTGGCCACCAGGCGGCACAGTCTCCTTGCAGGAATGGCCCTGCCGGTGTTTTCCGTCAGAGATGGTGGGGCAGATGGGGGTGGGATGGGGGGGCGAGGTTGGTAGGGGTCCGCAGGATCACCCAGGATGGGGGGGCAGGGGGCGCAGGGACACAAGCTCCCACATTGGCTTAGTTTCCACTGACCTCTTGCTCTAGGCCCAGAAGGCACCCAGAGGTAGGGAGAGGGATGGGTAAGCACTAGCCCAGGGGTGGCCCCAAAGGTAGAGCATTCTGCACCCTTTCTTTTGACAAGCCTGGTGGATGCCTCCTCTGTGCCCTGCTCCGGGCAGGGCCCTGGGACAGAGAGGGGCTGCTGAGTCTGTCCTCCCGCTGGAGCAGTGAGGCCAGGGCTGCGGGCCGTGGAGTAGGGGCCATCCAGCTCCACAGAGGAGCCTGGCAGCTGACGCAAAGTCCTGAGACGTGGGAGAGGTCTGGAGGGAGGGCGCCGGAGCCCAGCCAGCAGGGAAAGACTTCTGGAGGAAGGGACCTTGGGGCTGGGTCGGTACAGAGAGCAGAATTTCAGCAGGGTGACAAGGACCAGAAAGACGGATGGGGAGGATTGGGACTGGGTAAAGGACTGGGTAAAGCGAGGGAGGCAGCGATGGGGCGGGGCCCACAACCACCCCTTCCTCTCCAACCCTCTGGCCCAGGTGCTGTGTGAGCATTACTGGCCAGCGAGCTCCATCCCCGTCACCCACGGCCACATCACTATCCACCTCCTGGCCGAGGAGCCCGAGGCTGAGTGGACCAAGTGGGAATTCCAGCTGCAGCATGTGCGTGCTCCAGGGCACAGGGCGGAGTCGGTGGTGGGAGGGCGCATTCCGGCCGAGTGTCCCTGAGAAGGTTGTCTCACATCCTGGGGTCCCGGGGCCCTTTCCTTCTGAGAATCGCAAGCACTCAGCCACCACCGGGGATATGGGAGGTTAGGGAAGGGGTTGGGAGGCACAGAGGGGTTGAGGGTTTATCCAAGGGTGCACAGTGAGGCAAAGGAGGAGCGGGGCGAGGAGTGACGGCTCCTGCCCTCCCTGAGCGCAGCTGGGGCTCCCTGCCTCACCCCAAGCCCCCGCGCCCCATGTGCCTCCCCGGCTGTGCCCTCCTAGGGCAGGAAAGCAGTGGCCTGAATCACCCCTCTGCCTGGGCACCCCAGGAGGCTAGAGGAGGACCCAAGGGCTCAGGAAGCATCCAGACTGAGGGGGGAGACACAGCTGCCACCCTCAAGGAACACCCAGTCAGAGGGGGTGGCGTCCGAGCGGCCCCCAGGGAGCTGGTGAGGAAAGTGCAGGAGCAGCAGCAGGGCCCTCCGCCCCCTTCCCACCCCCCCAGGTTGCCCAGCAACAGCAGCGGAGGGTGAAGCAGCTGCAGTTCACCACCTGGCCGGACCACAGCGTCCCCGAGGCCCCCAGCTCCCTGCTCGCCTTTGCGCAACTGGTACGGGAGCAGGCGAGGGCCACCCTGGGCGCTGGACCAGTCCTGGTGCACTGCAGGTGAGGGCTCCCTGCCTGGCCTGGGGCGGGTGTCTGGGACCGCGGGGCGAGCCGGGGTTGGGGGAAGCCCCTTCACCCCCTCCGCTCCCCCCGGGTTGCCCCTGCAGCGCGGGCGTGGGCCGCACGGGCACTTTCGTGGCCCTCTCGAGGCTGCTGCGGCAGTTGGAGGAAGAGCAGACGGTAGATGTGTTCCACGCCGCGTACGCGCTCCGGCTGCACCGGCCTCTCATGATCCAGACCCCGGTGAGGGCCCGGGCAGCGGGGACCCTGAAGGAGGAGAGGGGGTGGATGGCTGTGGGACCACAGGCTCTGGAGGCACCAGGAAAGGGAGCTCACAGAGGACCCCGGGGGAAGGGCCTTGATCATGTGGGCGTCCTAGCTGGACTGCTGCTTCCTTTCTGTAAAAGCGGAGCAGGGACCCCCAGCTAGGGCACAGCGCAGGGACGGTTCCCCAGCGCTCCCTCCTCCATCCTGCCCCGCCCCGCCCTTGCTGGCCGGGCCAGGCTCCTTAGCGACTGATGCCCCCTCCCCTGCCAGAGCCAGTACATCTTCCTGCACAGCTGCCTCCTGAGCAAGATTCTGGGAGAGCCCTCTGACGTCTCTGAGTAAGGGCAGCTCCCCTGGGGCCCTTGTCGGGGTGGGACGCAGGTTCCCTGTGCCTCCCCACCCACCGGCTCCCTGACCCCCGCCCGTGGGCAGAGCAGGCAGGCTGGCAGGGGAGCGGGGCAGCCTCAGTGCCTTCTCCCCTTCGCCCGCCCAGGTCCCGGCCCATCCCTGTGATGAACTTTGCGGAGGCGCGCGCCAGGAGGGCAGCCAATGCCAACGCTGGCTTCTTGAAGGAGTACGAGGTACGCTTCAGGCCAGGGGGTGGGTGGCAACCAAGGGCGGCCTTCCCCTGCCCAGCCGCCACTCCGGTGGGCTCTGTCCAGCCTCAGGATGCCACCTCCTTCCCAGCTCCTGCTGCAGGCCATCAAGGACGAGGCTGGCTCCTCGACGCCCCCTCCTGGCCATGAGCAGGACCGCACGGGCTCCTGTGAGTCTCACCGCCGACCACGTGGAGGGGCGGGAGTGTGGGGTGCAAGCGTGGGCCAGGGACCTCTGGCAGCCTCACCCTCACCATCTTCCCTCAGACGACAGTTCTCAAGTGCAGTTCTCTCCAGTGAAGGACAGCCCCCCTGACGACATGCCAGAAGCCTGGCTCTTCCCTGTGAGATGATGCTGGTCTTCCCGCCTTATTCCTTGCCGTCTCTGGCCATCTGTGCTTTCTGGGCTGGGGCTGAGGCTGCTGGGGGCTCCTAGAGCTGTGGGTTTGGCAGGGGACACCCTGAGTCCCTGGGAGCTAATGAGCTGTGGTCTGCAGGGCGGGCCTTCTGGCCGTGATCACGTGGTGTTGACTGGCCCCGCAGGGCCAGAGGAGCTCTGGGAGCTGGTGTGGCAGCATGGGGCTCATGTGCTGGTCTCCCTGTGCCCACCCGATGCCCTGGAGAAGGTGAGGGAGCAGAGGGACAGAGGAGGGGAGGCTCAGGAGTTGGGACAGGGGCTGGGGGGAGTTGGTGGTGGTGTTTGTGACCCGGGCAGGGGCAGAAACCTCAGGAAGCTGCCTGAACAGCCCTGATTCCATCCCAGCTGCAGGAGCTGTGGCCAACAGAGATACAGCCCGTTGTCACAGACACAGTGACAGTGCACTGGATGGCTGAGACCAATACAGCAGGCTGGCCCTGTACACTCTTCCGGGTCACACATGTAGGTGTTAGGGCTGTAGGGCATGGGATGGTGAGTTGTGTGGGCTTCCCTCTGCCCTTCCTGGCACCGATGCTGACCATGTCTTGCTCCAGGGGGAGAGCAGGAAGGAGAGGCAGGTGCAGCGACTGCAGTTTCCATACTGGGAGCCTGGGCATGAGCTACCCACCACCACCCTGCCGGCCTTCCTGGCTGCTGTGGGCCAGTGCTGCTCCCGGGGCAGGAACAAGAAGCCGGGCACACTGCTCAGCCACTCCAGGTGCTGCTGGACAAAGATCTGGGGGGAGCGGGCACCGGGAGCCCCTCCCTGCCTCTCTGGCAGGGCCTCACATCTCACTGAGCACTTCTTGGATTATGGTCAAAAGGTCATGGGTCTCCCAATACCCCGTCTTCTCCGCACCCTGCCCTGTCCTCAGGGATATGGTAGGAATTCACTCCCTCCCTGCCTGGGCGCAGGCTGGCTGGCTGGCCAAGTACGCGGTGTCCCTTCCAAGTCCCTGGGCCCAGGTTGGGTTTCCCCACTCCCTGGATACCCCGCCCCACCCCCTCCAGGTGTCCCATCAACTCTAGGTCAATTGCAGCAAGGGCGCAGCCCAGCTGGGCACCTTCCTGGCCATGGAGCAGCTGCTGCAGCAGGCAGGCGCTGAGTGCACTGTGGACGTCTTTGACGTGGCCCTGCAGCAGTCACAGGCCTGTGGCCTCACGACCCCAACGTTGGTGAGAGGCGACCAACGGCTGGGCTGCGGCAAGGGGTGGAGAGACAGGAAGTTTCTGCCCTGGCTTCTAGGCAGTGCCACAGAGCAGCCACCAGGTGGCGCTGTGGACTGCTGTGCTGTCTCCCACGTGGAGCCCCAGGGGTGGGAGACACAGGGAGCCCTTCTCCTTCTCGGGTGGGCAACAGAGTGAGGCTCCTCACCCCGTGTCTACCCCCAGGAGCAGTATATCTACCTCTACGACTGTCTGAGCAGCGCCCTGGTGGACGGGCTGCCCTGAGCCGGTGCTGTTCACTGTGCTGTGCTGGAGCAGAAGAGACCTGTGTCCCATCAGCAGGGACAGCCCGCCCCAGCCCCGGGGCCTGGCCTCCCCAGAAGAGCAGCCTCCACTGGCCCCTGTGCTGGGAAGGGGCAGAGTCGGGGAATAAAGACACGTGGTCTAGCCTGAGACTGGGTGTGTTCTGCCTGTCCATCCTCTGACATGGGGCCAACACTTGGGCCTGGTGAGCTGGGCCCTGGGCTCTGGCTGAACTGGGTGACCTGCAGCTGGTACACTAGTGGCTTTCCCTGGAGCAGCCGTCGCCCTGCTGATCCTCCAGTTTCCCAGTTTCTCAGACTTCGGTCTCTCCACCTCTAGTTTCCCGTGGTGCTGCCGATTCGGAGTCCCGGTTCCTCATCGCCCCCATTGCTGCCCGGCCCCATGCCCACCACCCATGTGCAGCAGGATTTATCCTGAACCCCACTACCCTCTCCTGCCACCCCCATCCTTCCCTACCTGCCAGAGCTCCTGGGGCCACCCTCAGTCCCCGCCAGGGTGGAGGCGCTAGAGCCACACTGTGATTTGGAAGGCAGACGCTGGAGGCACCCCTCAGGACGGGTAGAGTGGCCAAGTCTTCCCTGCTCCTCCGCTCTCCCTCCTCCTCCTTTCCACACTCCGCACAGGAGGGAGGTGGGGAGACAGCGGTGAGGGGATGTGGAGAAGGGAAAAACCAGGAGGAGAAGGCAGAGAGCAGAAAAGAGGGTGGGGACTGTCCCGCACACTTTAGCATTGGACCACACACGTGCGTGAGCTCCTGCCTGTCTCCCTGGTGGGACTGCAAGGTTCTGGGTGGTGGGTGTCTGATGCTGGATACTGACTTCCCCTGACAGAGGGCCCTGGGAGGACACAGAGGAAGCCTGGACAAATCAGAGCAGGCATCCCCGAAATGGTGTTAGAGCCCCCAGATGGGGAAGAGGGCAGAGCTCCTGGGCCAACCTGAGTTCCCAGTAATGTGCAAGGGGTCAGTGGTCAGGGGAGTGTCCTTCTCAGGCTTGGCTGAAGAAGGGGAACAGAGGTATTGCTTTCTGCTCAATCAGGAGAATCAGAATGGGGCCAGCCTCTGGTGCTCTCCCCAGGAGGATCGAATGTCGAAGTCCTCATACACTGTGTTTGTCAGGAGTCCAGGGGGTTGGCCTCATAATGACCCTCACATGGAGACTCAGCTCTGAGCTGCCCAAGCCCATCTCACGGGGCTGTTCAGGGCTCAGCTGTGGTTTTTCCAACCTGGGCTCCTCACACTGGAGCAGCAAAGGAGCCGGGGATGGACCAAGGCTATGCGTGAGTGAGGCCGGCAATGCAGGCCTACCTGAGTTGGCTTTCTGCACAGGGCAGAGGTGACTCTATCTGTGGGTCTTTCTGTGCAGGGCCAGCCTCAGGCCTTCCTATGAGGGTCATCTTCTACTTTCCAGGCCCCGGCCCTGGCTGGAAGTCTAGGGCCAGGGTCTGCTTGCTTCTTGATCCAGCCATGCAGACTCTCCGACCCTGGGAGCTTAGTAGAGTGCAGAGGCATTAATGAGAGGGTCCCGGGATGTGGAGGTACAGGGTGGAGGGAATCCTGGATCCCTCTGAGGTCCCCAGGTTTCTGGTGTACACTCTGCACGGACCATGGGGAGACAGGGCAAAAATGGGAGGAGGAGTGAGGCACACGACCCGCTCCAGCTCTGTGCCGGGGCTTGCTTCATTATGGGAGAGACCAGAGAAAGCAAGAGGCTATACGAAGGGAGCACAGCCAGCCCAGTATGGTCTCGGGAGAGAACAGGGGCTTCACCCCGGTTTTAACCGCCGTTCCCTGCTCCCCGAGCCGCTGGGGCTGGCCAGGACGGGCCTCGGTGGGATTTGCGCCTCGCGTGGCTGAGCCGCAGCGGCAGCAGCCAGCCTCCAGGTGGCGCCAGCCTGCCTATTTTCGGGCGGGCTCTGACAGCCAGCTGGGCGGACCGCGCGTCCTGGGCCCCGGGTCCCGCGGCGGGGATCCCGGCGCTCCCGAGGCCCGAGACCCGACTGAGGCTGCAAGAGCGCGCTCCATCCGGGACACAGTGGGTGGAACCCCCCCCGTTTCTCTGGAGTCGGGCACGGCCCCGCAGCGGGGAGGCCCCCACTGTGCGCCGCTCCTCACCCAGCTGGCAGCGACACCCCCAGCAGCCTGACCCCTTCGGGACAGCCCTTCGCTTCCCCCTCTCCTGCCCCAGGAGGCCGGGCGAGGAGGGCTGGTCCGAGTTCCCGTTCTGCGGCTGCCCCCATCAGCTGTGCGACCTTGAGCAAATCACTTCTCTTGGCGCAGTGCGCTCCAGCGCGCAACGTGGTGGAGGGACTGGGGCCTATGGGGGCTCTGTGGTCTCTCTCTGAGGGCCTCCCCTGGGTCCCATGTGGCCCTGTGGCTGTCCCCTAAGTCAAGAGGGTCCTGAGCCCCATTAGCCCAGGCCCTGGGGCGCCTTCCCGAACAAGTGCAGGTCCGCGACACGCTGAGCTCCGCTTGGCTTTCTTTGCTTTCTCCCTTTTTTTTTCTTTCCTGGACGAAATTCCTGCCAGCTGGGAAGGAAGGAGGGAAAGGGAGCGAGCTGCAGCGTAGAAAGTTTCCTTGACTCCTCCTCCGCCTGGGTCTCCCTCCCTTGCCAAGCCCAGCCCGTGAAACCGAATAACGAAGATCACTCGACAATGCCTGCCCCTCTCTGACTGCTCGTCCCCGCGCTCCCGCCGCTGCCGCCGACGCCGAGCAGAGCCCGAGGGGCGGTCCCCACCGACGGCGCGGCCCGGACGCCGAGATGCCCAGCGCGCCCGGGCTGCGGGCGCTGTGGCTGTGCGCCGCGCTGTGCGCCTCCGCGGGTGCCGGCGGCGCCCCCCAGTCCCGCGCGGGGCCGGCCGCCTGCCCGGCCCCCTGCCACTGCCAGGAGGACGGCATCATGCTGTCTGCGGACTGCTCTGAGCTCGGGCTCTCCGCAGTGCCCGGGGACCTCGACCCCCTGACGGCTTACCTGTAAGTACTGCCCTGCGCGTCCCTCCCCCGCTCCCGCTGCGCCGGCGGCGCTGGGCGCCCCGTCCCTGCCTCGGTCTAGGGCACCTGCCGGGTTGGCGCCCCGGGGCGTGGGCATCCCCCCTCGGGAGGCTTCTTCCCTTTCTGAGTCCACTGCTGCGGGACTGGGGAGGGGAGAGAGGCTGGAACTCAGCATCAGGCAAGTAGCGAGCCCAGGTGTCCCTTGTTGGTTTCCCAGCTGGCCCCTGTGCTGGAGGTGCGCTGTGGGAGCCCGGGCTTGGCAAGGCGGTTCCGGACGCCGAGCGGCAGGGACATGGGGTTGGCCGCCTCTTTTCCTCTTGCCACTTTCTCCTCCAGCAGGGCAGTGCCCAGGACGGTGGCTGGGCAAAGCTGACTGCATGGGTGGCGGAGGTGAGGGGAGCTGCCCCAGTGGGGTGGAAATAATGTCTTTTCTTTGCCATGGCAAGGAGAGCAGAGCTGCCACACTGAGGCTGGGTGGCCTTGGTGGGGGGCCCCAGAGCTGGGAGGGGGGCCTTGCCCACTCTTGTCTCCTTAGAAAGGGGCTCTGCCAGCACGGTCTCCCTTCACTGAGGCCTCCTGCTCCCCGAGGGGCCTCCCTGAAGTCACGTCCCAAGAGGCAGTGTTGGAGACACTAATTTATGGGCAGGCGCCGAGGCTGAAAACCAGAGAACCATTTTTAGCGTCTGAGTTGGGGTGAGACGGCGCGTGAAGGGGACCCTACTGGGGGCGGCCTTCGTGAGGACGGCTCACAGGAGCTTCCCCTCAGAACCCGAGGGCTGGGGACTCTGGCTGCTCACCTTCTGCGCAGGAGGAGGGTGTGCGAGCACCTTCCAGACCCTCCTCCCACCCCTGCTCTGGGGAACAGAGACGTCCTCCAGCCCAGCCCTGCCCAGGCGCCACCATCTTTTCCCAGAGGAGGCAGAGCAGGCAGGAAGGCTGGGGTAGAACCCCAGAGCTCCTTCTGGCTGGAGAGAGGCCCCTCATGGCCTTGGGGTTCCAGGACTTGGGAGCTCTGAGGAAGAGGGGGCTGGGCTAGTCTTTATAGGGGCCCAGTAAGAATTTGTTGAGCTGAATGAGACCAGGGCACTCAGTGTTAGCCGTGTCTTGGTGGGATGTAGACAGTCCCAGAATGTATCTCTTCATCCGGCTTCCCTCCCCATCTCCCTGTCCCCAGCTGGGATGTCCCCTCCACTCTAAAAGGCACAGACTGTGGGCCAGGGGAGGGAGTGAGGAGGAAGAAATAATGTCCTTATTCCAGAAGGGCAAATTGCATCCTTCATGGTCCAGGGGTGATGGCAGAGGCAAACCCTGGAATACAAGACACAGACCTAGCAGAGCCCACGGGAGCTTCGGCAGCTGGCAGAGGAGGGTGGGCTCCGGCCCCACCCTTGCTACACCCAGGGCAGCCTTGCTTTTAGCAGTTTTATATACTGGGTGTCTACGATGTGTCTCATTTGAAGACAGGGTCCTGTGGCTAAAAAGAGTTTAAAGATGACTTCTGTGGAGCTTTTCAGTGGGGGAGCAAGAGGAAGGCCCCTTGCCTGGGTTGAAGGGGCGGGGAACTGGGGCCTTCCAGAGGATGATGGGTCCAGGGCCCTCTTTCCCAGCACCAAAGTCTTTCTAGACTGGTTGATGGTCCTTCTTCTGGAAGAACTTGGGGAAGGAGGTACAGTGCCACCTTTGGAATTCAAGCATGCCACCGTCCATGCTGATAGAAGATTTTTCCCACTATGTTGTCACAATTCCCTTGGAGCTATGAAGTCTACATCTGGGTTCAGTAGAGGTGGGGTTTTCTGTGCTGGTCCAGTACCTCCCCTCTCTCTTAGACTCAGAGCGTGCTTCCGAGAGTGGGCGACGGGAGGAGATGGAGTATGGGTCCCAAGGCAATGGGGGGAGTTTAGCAGCAGGGTCTGGAATTTTAAGGGAGGTGGGAGAGGTCCAGATCCCCTGCCTTGGGCTGTGGAGGAGTCCCATCTGGATGGTGCATGAATGGGTTTCCGCATCTGAGGGTGGGGGGAGAAGAGCCAGGGCAGGGAGGTCTTGGGGCTCCTCCCCTTTTCAGCGGTTTTAGGAAATGCCCAGCCCCGCCATGCCCCGTGTAGCCCAGCTCTTGCTGAGGACAGTGCAGTTTGCGTCTGATGACATAACCAGCAGTGCCTCTCTGTCTGGACCACCCAAACCTTAGTTCCTTCCTAGCTCTGCCACCTGCTGAGAGTCACTGAACACCTCTAAGCCTCAGGTTCTTCGTGTGTGTGTGGAGGAAAGGAAGTGGGTTGCTAGGAGGATTAAATGAGATAATATGTCTGTGTAAAGTACCCAGTACAGTGCCTGACACCCAGGCGTGACTCCAAAATGGTGGCTATTGTTATCATGCCTCCCGTGGGTGCCCCATGGAGGTGGAGGCAAGCTCCCAGGCCTGTCCGCACAGCAGGGACACTGAGCCCAGGGGTGAGTGTGGAACTCAGGGAGGTGGTCTGTGGCAGGAGGAAGAGAGGTGTGTGGGGGAGCTGACTGCAGAGGCAGCTCTTGATATAATGCTTGGCTGGCTCTGGGGTCTTCGGGCCCAGCCAACCGGTGAACACTGGAGGACAAGGATGGGGGGAGGGTGGGTACTCGAGTCCTCCTGACAGCGTTGAGAAGGAAAAAGTAAGATTAAAACACTTCGATGTGTAGGAAGTAGCAGGCCAGAGAGCACTTAAAGATCCGTAGAAGGAGCCATAGATGGAGCCATCGGAGGCACCAGGAATTCTGGGCTCCAGAAGGCACCTGTGCGTCCTTTTACACATTCCTTGACTTTGCCCCTATACAAAGTACTTCCCCTTTGCTCCCCACCCCAGGGCTGTGAGATTTTCCCCTTCTAGCCAATACCTCTCATGAGGTAGCAGCCTCTGTCTCCCTGCATCTTGGTTCTAGGGAAGACCAGAAAGTCTTCTTTACATCCGACTGGTACCCTTCACCTTGACACGCACGTCCAAAAGCTATTACTACTTTGGGGTTCAGTGCCAGCCCTGTTTGATGATGGTTGGGGGAACAGACCCTACATATCCACAATCCTTCGAGTGTCTCTCTCTTCGAAAGTCTCCTCCCAAACTTTGGTCTCAGAGAGGCTTTTGAGACTCCCTGGGGTTTGGACATTCTCCCTGGGTAGGGCTCGTTCTGGGAGTGGACCTGGGGGAGGTGGGGCCCCCGGCGCCGGGACATTGCGCCCTGATGGTGATGAGAAGGCACGATGCCTCTTGCTCTCTTCCACCACCTATGTACGTGACGAAGGGACAGGAATAGACGGACAACAAACACTTGTTGGACAGATAATACCCAGAGTAGTCTTTGAGCAGGTCTTTGAGCAGTACCTACCTATGGGTAGGTACTCTGAGTCCCTTCTTTTGTCCCCAAAGATGAGCAGTATTGGGAAACAGGTGGCGTGAGGGAAGGTGTCTTGGCAGCTAGTTGTAAAAGACCTGAGGCTCACACACTTGCAGTCATCCCTAAGCACGCGTTTCTATCATGCGCTGCCACCAGGGCCGAGGGAGGGGCTGCCACTCCGCACAAGCTGTGTCAGACTGCTCCTTGCTTTCTCGGGAAGTCACTCCTTTTAGGATTGCCTGTGATAACCACCGGACTTGTCTGAAAGGCCAGATGGGGCGCGCGCACGTGCGTGCGTGCGTGCGTGCGTGCGTGTGTGTGTGTGTGTGTGTGTATGTATTCAGGGTAATTTGCAGCCTGGGATGTCCAGCGCCAAAAAGATGGAGTCAGGATGCTGGGGGCAGACAGCAGAGGGGTTCAGAGCGCAGGTATTGGCCACAGAGAGCAGGGTTCGAGTCATCACCTACTACCTGTGTGAACCTGGGCCAGCTGATCAGCCCCTCTGGGACTCAGTTTCCTTCCTCATCTATAAATGAGCTAATATTTACCTCCTAGGGTTGCGTGGATTTGCCGAGCTGATGTTTGTAAGAGGGTTTGGCGTAGCATCAGGCCCAGAGAAAGAGCTCGATTAATGTTAGTCAGTGTTGTTGTTAGGATGACCAGGGCCAAGAAATGTTAGTCATGGAAGTCTTCCTGGAGGAGGAGGTCCTGGAGCCAGCACTGCTCTGTGAAACCTGTGGGATGGGGTGTGTGTGTCAGGGGCTGTGAGAGGGAGGACAGTGGCTGGCAAGGAGACGAGATGAGCTGTCCTGGGAACCTGGAGTAGCTTCAGTGTCTTCCTGGCCGGTACAGTCTCAGAGCTTCATGGCAGGGAAAGGGAGCAACTGACGAAGCCCCCAACCTGCTCCACAACATGTTCTAGATGGGTCCCTGCAGGGGCTACCAGGTGAGGAAGCAGAGAGACATGTGGCCTCAGTGGGGCAGAGCCAGCCTTGCGGGGGACAGGTTGGGGGGGTCACTGCCAGGTCCCGGGTCTTACTTTCTAGGCTACCTTTCCCAGGCCCAGTCTCGGTCACCCTTTCTAATAGATTCTGAGAACCTGACCCCTCCCACCGGAAACCTGGGGTTTGTGAGTTCTAATCCTTAGTCCCTCAGTTGCTATGAGACCCTGTGCAAGTCCCAAAACTTCTCTGGATCTCAGTGTCCCCACACTGTGGCTGAAAAACTGGAAAGTGGGAGAGGCAGGGAGCAGTCTACTCTGATCTGCTCCCGCCGCGGGACGGAGAACGCTCCCGGGAGAGCCGCTTGGCGGCAGGCAGCGGGGGAAGGAGGAGTGAGGTGGAGAACGCAGGCGGCACCCAGACCAGGGTGGAGAAGAAAAGGTGACGAGGGGCAGAGCGATTCCAGGAACGGGGTCCTCTGGGAACCCCCTGTGCCAGCCTTACTCCAAAGCGGAGCCTGGGGACACGGGCCCATCAGAGGGCAGACCCGGGGGGTCGCCGGAGGTGGGTGAGTGTGTAGGGGAGCCAACACCCCAGTTCAAAGGAAAGGCAGGAAACAGCCCTAGGCAAAAGAAAAAGGAAACCTCTCGGCTCTGGCAGCGCGGGCATGGGGTGCGGCCGGGTGGGGCGGCTGGCGGAGGAGAAGAAAGCCTGGCTCAGAGCAGAGTTGGCCCCCAGCCCGCCCCCCTCAACCCCGCCTTCCCCCCATTCCATGGGCTCTCAACCCTGATGGCCCCACACGCGTGGCAGCCTGCTTCCTGCGCCGACGACCCGTGCCCGCCAGGGGAGGACAGACAGGGCGCAGCAGTGCCCGAGTGGGGAGGCCCTGCCTCTGTGGGCTCGGGAGTTTCAGCCTCACCGCTGATGAGCCTGTGCGTCTTTGGGCAAATCACTTAACCTCTCTGAAGTTTCAGTTTCTTAATGTTTAAAATGGACACACTAATAGTATCTACCTTGAAGGGTTGTAAGGAGGAGCAAATGAGACAACGAAAGCAAAGCAGCCTGCCTTTTATTGTACAAGTGCTTAAAAATGTTCACTATTGATATTGTTTTTCTCAACACCTTTGACTACAAGTGAGCTGCTGAGGCCCAGAAAGGGACTAGCAGAGCTACCTGTGACTTGGGTCGGGGGCAGTTCAGATACCAGAGTCTCGTCTTCTGGAGCCCCATCAGGAGGTCGTCCTTCCTTCCTTGCCGCCCTCCTTCCTTGCTCCTAAAGCTCTCTCCCACCGGCCTTAGGGAAGCGGGCCTTTCAAGGAGCCAGTTCTGCTCTTGGGCTCCCGGGCTGGGACGATGGAGGAAGTAATCCTCCTCCCGGGGATGCCTGGAGGAGACGGAGCCAGGCCCGGCGCCCGATGGGAGACTCTCCAAAGAGGAAGGGTCTGGGCTTCCAGGTCCGCACCATCTGGAGAGTCCAGTTTCTCCCCAGAAACAGAGTTCCTTGGAATTAGAGTCTTCTTTGGTCTGGCCCAGGGAAAGGCAGGGGTGGATGGGATTTGGGATGACTGCCCCATTTCTTCCCGGGACATCCCCGGAGGGGCCGTAAGGATCCTCTGTGCTCATCACTAATGGGCTATGTGACCTTAGGCTAGTAACCTATCTATTGGGAACAGGGCCGAGATCAGGGAGTCCGGCTGGGGCTTTGGACAATATTGGGAATGCACAGCAGATGGGAGTCGGGGAGAAATTTCCAGCTCCTTCTCCTGTGTTGGAAATGAGAACTTCTTTGAGCCCAACTGAAATGGAGTCACTGATTCTCAGAATTGTGGGAGCCCCTTTGTGCTAACTAGTCCATTGGCAAAAAAAGGGGTGGTCCCCAGTTTCTAACGACAATTAAGGCCTTTCCTCCCGCCCTTCAGATGTGGGAGAACAGGTCCTAGAAGGAGAAAAACACCCGACAGGCCAAACTTGGGCAGTGAGCAGAGAGTTATTTTGGAAGTAGTGAAAGGACATGGTGGGGGGGCGAGCTCAGGGGTTGGCATCGCGCCCCCCGGAGCCATGCCAGAGCAGGCCACAGGCAGGCTGGCGGCAGGAAGGCAGGTGGGGGCTGGGCCCAGCCACTCAACGACAGGGCACCTCCAGAGCTGAGGTTTTCTTTGTGTCCCATTCTCAGCCTTCTCTGCCAGGATCTTTCTCCTCCAGAGACCTCCAAGGGAGGCCTGTGCCCCTCCATTTTGAATTCTCCCTAGCCCTGGGGGACTGGGGTTCCCTCTAATTCTGCAGTCCCCAATCCCCAGGGCCGTAGACCGATTCTGGTCCGTGGCCTGTTAGGAGCTGGCTGCACAGCTGTGAGCCAAACCTCATCTGTATTTGCAGCCGCTCCCCATCGCTGGCATCCCTGCGGAAGCTCCGCCTCCTGTCAGATCAGCAGCGGCATTAGATTCTCCAGGAGCTAGAACCCTGCTGTAAACTGCGCATGCGAGGGATCTGGGCTGCACGCTCCTTATGAGAATCTAATGCCTGATGATCTGAGCTGGAGCTGAGGCGGTGATGCTAGCGCTGGGGAGCAGCTGCAAATACAGATTATTATGAGCAGAGAGGTTTGGCTGCACAATAAACGTAATGCGCTTGAATCATCCTGAAACCACCACCCCCCACCGCAGTCAGGGGAAAAATTGTCTTCTATGAAGCCAGTCCCTGGTGCCAAAAAGGTCAGGGACCACCGCTCTAATTAATTGTGAGATGCAAATCTGAGGCTAAGGCCAGGGAAGCAGATTGCGCCCGGCTGTCTGCCGCTCCTGTCTGCTCCAAGGTGGGGAGGCCTTCCTTGTTGAAATTGTCATTCCCTGGACTGTGACCTTCTTCCAGAAGGACACTAGCTCATCAGGAAGGTCTGCCCTTGGGGCCCAGCCAGGATGGCCCCTGATGGGCCCAGAGAGACACACTGAGGAATTTGCCGTGACCAGTAACAGTCACAGCCAGAATTCACTGGATGATTGGCACGTGGCAAGAACTGTGCTCAAGCACTTCATCTGCACCATCTCATATTGACCCTGCGAGGGGGGTACTAGCATTGTCCCATCTTACAGATGAGGAAACTCCAGCTTTTCACTGGGAGGGGCTTGCCTACGACCACCAGCCAGTGACGGCTGGCACTGGGACCTCAGCCCAGGCCGCCTCCCTCTGAACCGCCTTACTGCCTCTCCAGGGGCCACGGCTGGGGGGTTTCTGACTCTAAGGGAAGGAACAGAACTCTGGGCATGCTGAGACCCCAGGCTGGGCCGCCCCTCCAAGCCTATTTCTGGTTTCCCGTCTTTCTGGGGAAGAAGCAGTGGTTTGCCCCGTTTCCCTCCCGTCCTCCAGCCGTGGTTTCTGGGAGCCCATCTGCGGGGGCTCGATGGGGAAGATGTTGGGGCTCAGCGCAGAAGTCAGGGACTCTGGCTGGGGAGAGTGGGACAGAATCCCCGAGTATGGAGATGATCCTCAATGCTGCGGGTGAGGAAATGCCGTGTGCGGGGTCCTTGGTGAGGCAGTCAGGGCAAAATGGTGACGACCGTGTCAGCAGGACACCAGCCGAGTGCACGTGAAAAGTGGACTCGCGGTACCGGATGACCCTGGGAGCATCCACAGAGGACCAGAGCTGAGGTCAGCAGGCGCTCGGGGGAGAAAGAGGACGGAGGTGGCCGGGGAAGGCCGTCCTGGGGAAGGGCAGGCCACGAGCCCAGGAGACAATGAGGAACCACACTGGGGCTTTTGTCGCTTCATCTCCACAGCCTTTTCTGTCCCCCTCTCTCGGGGGCAGGAGGTTCTAGGGCAAGACTTTCTGCCTTTTGCTCCTCAAGGCACACATGAAAGAAACAACAAAACCCAAGGTGTTCAGCAGCTGGGGTGAATCGACTAGGCTGCTCGGGCCGAAGGCGGCACCAGGCTGCCCTGGGGGCTGCGGAGACCCTGTCCTGGCACACGTGTGCGCTGAGGAACGTGCATGTTTCAAGCAGACACGGGCTCGAATCCCCGCTCCGCTCACCAGCGGGATGGCCCTGTGTGCTCCTTGACCTCTTCCAGCCTCTGTTGCCTTAGCTTCAAAATGGACATAGTGGTGTCAAGGTGTCGGAAAGATGCCTGTGGTCTGGCCCAGTGCTTGGCACACAGCAAATGCCCGGTACATTCAGGTCTCCCCGTGGGAGCAGCGCTTGGAGGGCGCTCGGAGGCGGCCCTGCTCATGCCCATTCCACTCTGCCAAGCCAGGGCCCTGCCGAGAGTGAGGGTTCTAGGACATAGTTCTTCTCACCTCCTGCCCTGCCACCGTCCCCTCCCCTTTGCCCTTGGAGGTGCTGTAGGAGGTGGGGGTGTCCCCGAGAGTGTCCAGACTGGGGCGGGGTGGCAGGAAGGTGCTGAGTGCCTTCCACGGTGCCAGTGTCAGGGATTTGGATGTGGTCCCCAGGCTCAAAGCCAAGGCGGATGGACTCATGGAGGGGCGGGGGGAGGAGCAGTGGTGCAAAGGGGTCGCTGTCACCACCCAGCACCCCCAGTTCAGAACACTGGGTCCCTGCAGGAGAGGGAGGGTGCCCCCTTGCATGGGGGAGTGTGCAGGGCAGACAGGAAGGTGGGGCTGGGTATGTCGAGGTTTATTCCGCCTCCCTGTGTGATTTGCCTGTTGAATTGCCCCCACCTGAGTTATCACCAGCTCCTGGGAAGCAGGCCAAAGGCAGCTGCGCTGAGCAGCTTTTAACGCCTCCCAGAGGAAGGAAGCCTTCCCAGGTGGACCCGGTCTCTGGCCCTACCCCAGTGCGCTCCACGCTTCTTTGCGTGGAGAAGGACAGTGCGGTGGTGCAGCGTGTGTGACAGCCCTGGTCGCGTCGGCCCGCGGTGTGGGTCTGGCAATACCTCTCGCCCCAACGGGTGCTCGGTGCCCCGCACGCCCGCTGTTAATGGCTGACGGTGTAGTTCCACCTGCACTCCCAGGCTGCTGCAAGGAACAAGCATTCGCTCATTCATTCATTCAATCACTCATTTGTTCACTCGGCAAACGCGGGTTGAATGCTTGCTGTCTGGGCCTCTATGCTAAATGCTTCCACATGAGTCTGCCCTCGTGAGGCCAGTGCCGAGCTGTCCCCTCTTTCAGAGGAGAGGAGACACGCAGCAGCAGAGGGGACAGAGCCAAGGCTGGAGTGAGCTTGGGGGACTCCAAAGCCCCTGCTCTCTCCCTGCCCCGGGGGCTCAGAGATAAGACAAGGACAAATCACTGTGACTCCTCGCAGGAGGGCAGGAAGTGAGGAGTGCACAGGCAGGGCCAGAGAAGGCGCAGCAGGCGGGGGCACACAGAGGGCAAGCTCGTGCCCAGCTGATGCCACTGATGCAGAAAGCCCTGGAGAGGCGGTTGTGGTGCACAGGAAAGACCCCAGGCCTGGGGGCGGGAAGACCCCGGCCGCCGCGCTTGCTGAGCGGGGACCACCGTCTCTGCTTGCCGGGCTGTTGTACGGGGCTCCGGAGCAGGATCCTGCTGGGGGGGTGGTTACCACAGAGGGGGGTGAATTTTATTTCCTGTGAAAATATCAGGTAGTGCTATACACCTATGTCTGTGTAGGGGGTGTGTGTGTCCATCTGTCTGTCCGTCTGACGGGGACACTGCCACAGGAGCTGTTTCTTTGCGCTGAAAGGAGAGGGGAGCTTTCTTAGAGCGGGGCCATGCCTCCCCCTTCAGACTGGGAGCTTCCTGAGGGCGGGGTCTGCGCTCGTGGTTGGTTTTCTCAGGATCGTGTCACGCACAGCCCTTCAAGCACACACCCACACCCCCCCAGTACGGGTCTCCGCCTGCAGGGGGCGCTCTGCACGGGGCACACACAGTGCAGGTAAATGCATTTAGTCTTTTCTCCCGCTCCCTTGGCCCCGGATCTGGGGCAGTCCAGGGTGGGTATGTTTGAGGATGGGGAGGTTGGATCAGGTGTCCAGGGACTGTGGGAGGCGAGGCAGGAAGGGGCTGTAAACGAATCCCCTGCCTTTGTGGCGGGCAGAGCAGATTGGGAGGCTGGGAGGAGACAAGAAAGGAAGCAGACTATTGTCTAGGACAAAAGCAAGAGAGAATGAGAATTCGGACAGGACCTGGGCTCCCATCTTTGCTTACCTGGGGACAGACAGACGGAGCTCAGGACCCCAGAAAGTTGGAGTAGGAACCAGCTCACCTCTCAGACCACCCTGGTCCCCAGCCCCCACCCCATTACCTGGCTTTGGTGAGTGTGAGCTGGGTGACGTGGGCCAAGCCCCCTACCAGGACCCCCTCACAGACATGCCACTTATGTGGTCACACGGGGTCCCATGCTTAGACAGCCCCTGTGCTTGGGTCACTGCTCTGCTGCTGCCGTGTTAAAATTCTTAACAATTTTTAAAAAGGGGCCCTGCATTTTTATTTTGTACTGGGTCCTGAGAATTATAGAGCACACCCTGCCTTTAACCCATCTGAGCCTCATGTTTCTGGTTTGTAGAATGAGGATGACTGTTATCTCTTGACCTCTCCTCCCAAGTGGTTGTAAATTCAAGTAAGGCTACCTCTGTGGACGTGCCCTGTGGTTGGTAACGGGCCAGACACATTTCTGCTGTTCTCACAATCGTGACAGGGGCTACGGGCGCACCCGAGTCTCGGTCCTTCTGTGAACAAGACAGTCATTAGACTGTGGGGGGCACGGACTTTGCTTGAATGGAAGGGCAGGGGCCATGTCACCATCTTCTGTGTTTTGGGCTCCTTCTCAGCTTTTTATAGTCTAGCAGAGTGGTTAAGGGCACAAACTCTGGAGCCACCCCACCTGAGCTCAGATCCTGGCCCTGCCGTTGGCCAATCCTTGGGGAGAGGTTTACCCTCTTTGTGCCTCAGTTTCCTCACCCGTAACGTAGGGATGATAGTGATACCCACCTCATAAGGCTGTTGTGTGGGTGACATGAGCTAATATACGGAAAGTGCTTAGAACGGTGCCTGGCACACGGTGACCGTTCCACGGATGTTAACTGTTGTTATCTGTTCTCTCAACCCACGAACATCTGTGGAGTGTACGCTTGTAGCAGGCACAGCTGTGCTAGGCACCGGCATTAACTCTCAGTGTAACTCACAGTCCCTGGTCCGGTTGGGGGGACAAACACTTAGTAACACACTGTACGGGCCCCTGGACTGGGGAATCCTCCCACTCAGCTGCACAGCCCTGCCGGCTCAGCCCCTTCTCAACTCTGCCTCCCTCCCGCTGCGGTTTTCCTCTGTTGTGTGGAGCGAGGGGCTGCATGAATCCTCTGGAAGAAGGCGGCGTTCAAAAGGTTCCCTCCTTCAGTTTTGCCTGCAACCCTCTGAACCATCCATCTGTGCCTTAGATTTGTTCTCTGTTTGGTGGAATTGCAACGAGGAGACCCTGGACTAGAATTCTCTCTTTGCCACCAGCTTGTTGCATGCCTTTGGACAAGTCCTTGATCTCTTTGGGCTTGTTTCCTGCAGAGTGAGGCAATAATTCCTGACCCCAGGACAGTCCAGAAGCAAATGATGGTGCACAGAGGAAGATGCAGAGTGTGGGGGTGGGGAGAGGGAGAAGGGGCATGTGTGAGCCAGTGGCGAGGAGACTGGCGTGAGGGAGGTGCCAGGGTCCCCTGAGCTTTGCCGTGTTCGCTCCGTGAGACTCGAGATCCCAGGGGCCGGGACGGGGCACGGCCATCACCAGCACCTCCAGGGCTGTGTGCCCAGCCAGAACAAGGCCCCCCATTAACTGTGTGCAGCCAGCGGAAAGAGGAATGCCCACCCCCCCGCCAGCCGACGCCACGCCGGCCCTCGCCTCGCTGCCCGCTCCCTGCTCTGAATGCAGGAGCCCAGGGGGCCGCCTCCCCTCTGCCTGTCCTGCCTCCACCTGCCAGAAAGTGTTAGCCTCATCTTCTAGATTGGCATGGGGGTGCACAGGCACCGTGCTGTGGGGCCCGGGGACCTGCTGGGGGTAGGGCTTGGGGTCAGGAAATACCTGGGCTGAGCCCTGGCAGCCTGGCACGCCCAAGGCGGATGGACAGAGGGCTCTGGAGCCGTCAGGGGGTGGGGGTTAGAGAGTGTAGTAAGAGGGGAAGTTCTGGAAGCTCAGACATTTGGCCTGGGGAGCCCTCCTGACATCTCGCTCCAGCCCCCTGCCCCTAACCGGGGCTGGAACACCCAGCTGGGCAGACCAAGTCATTATATCCCACCACTTGCTTTAGTGTTTGACCCCTCAGGAACGTGATCACTGGGAAGTTCTTCCTAGTGTCCCCCCTCCTTCCCGCTGTAACACTCCTGAGTTTCCTTCCTGTTTTGGCTCGAGGGGAAAGAGCCAACAGCTCACCCCTGCACTGTCAGCCCCAGGGACGCTGGTGGGGCTGGGTTTCATTTCACTTTGTCCACAAGGAAGTGGGCCAGTCTACAGAAGCAACCTGGCAGCTGCCATGCCTGCAGTCGCCAGGGACCCCGGCGGGCCTGCCTGCCTGTGAGGAGGCTGAGGGCCTCCGTCGGCTCCCCCACGGAATCCGCGCACCGCAGCCTCCCTGCCCTGCAGTGCTGCGGGCTGCCGCTAGTGCAGGCACCCCCTTCCTGGGAAATAGCAAAAGGCACGCCTCGCTCCAAGTGGCTCCGCCATGCAGGAGGGGGCAGAGGTGACGAGTGGTGCAGGGGCAGATTTTATCCTCTTCTTGGCCCCTCGGACAGGCCCCTTGTCCAGGCCAGGCCACGGCCGGCACATCTATGAGTCGGCCTGGTCAATACTTAGCAAAGAAGTGATGGAAAAAGCATTTATGCGGGATTGCTTAAAGGGGATCTGTTCCATCTAGTCCCTGGGACAAACCGAAGCCTTTTCACTCAAAGTACGGTCTGAGCCCTGCGGCGACCGCGTCACCTGGCAGCGTGTCAGGAGCGCAGAAGCCCAGGCCCCCCTCCAGACCTACTGAGTCAGAATCTGCATTTTAAAGTTTGCCAAGCGCGGTCCTAAAGCTTATTCTCAGAATAACCCAGACCATCAGCTGAGTCTCTGCGCAGCCACGCCCGACCCCGCCTCCCACCAAATTGCTTCCACCTAATTTGTACTCAGGTGATGCACCATTGGTTTACATCCAGGTGTATAGGAAAGAGCCCCATGGAATCACTTGGTATACTGCAAAGATGTGGTTAAGAAATGAGCTCCGACAAGAAGCCTGCAGCTCTGGTGGGGAGGATTTACGGGAGGCCAGGGAAGCATCAGCTTCATTTAGGATGGAAGGTGCAGGCTGAGATGTCTCTTCCTCTGGAAACTTTTCCTGATCCCTCAACTCTGGGAGAGGCCTCCCCCCGGGTACCGGCCCTGCCCCAAGGTGCATCCGCTGGGTTCTGACTCCTGTTTACTTGTCTGTTTCTCAAACCGGGCTGGGAACACCAGGGAAGCTGGGCCTGGCCTCCAGGCTCCCCCGGTGTCCTCGGCGCTGCCACAAACCCCTTATACGTGGGCACGCAAAGACGTTGGTGGAGCGAGTGAGGAGATGAAGGAGTGAGCGCGTGAATGAGCAAATGAAGGGCCAGAGGCTGGGAGGTGCCGAGCAGAGAAAACTCAGGCCGGAGCAGATGGGCTCACCTGCGAGAGAGGGCTGGGAGGGAGGGCAGCCTTTCCAGAGCTGGGGGTGGCACTAACCTGGCTCCACCACGGGCAGGAGCCCGAGGTGTGGCATCCAACCCAGACGGCTGCGGTGAGGATGGAGCCGCGCTGGGAGCCTCTTAAGCTGCCAGTTAGCCAGCTCGTGGCCAGGCTTGGGTTTCATTAGACTGAGACATCTGTTCTATAAACCCTTCCACTTAGAATTCCCTTTCCTATTCATTCTCTCTCTCTCTCTTTTTTTTTTTTTTTTAAAGAAAGCTTCTTTTGAAAATTTCCACCTGGTTCCAAACAAGCTAAGACAAACAAAGGTATGTACCTGCCCCTAGGCTTGGATGGAGAGAGGGCTCTAGGGACTTGAGGCTGTGGGTTCTGGAATCTCCGTGGCATTCCTGACACTGGCCTAGGCTCGGAAGATCCCGGATGAGTAAGACCTGCGTTCTGTGCTAAGGGAGATCACAGGCTGGTGGGTCAGAAAGTTACCACCCTGCGCGTTAAGTGCTAGACAGGAGACATGTGTAGGCTGGGTGCGGGGGCACTTAGGAAGTGGGTAGGACAGGGTGGCAAAGAATGTCTGTCGCTGTGGAATCCCATGAAGATCCAGGGAGCTGGGAGTGATGGCCAGGGAGTCCTGGGAGGGAAGTCTGGGAACACCAAAGCCCTTGGCCATGCCAGTGAATCTCAGGTGTTTACTGAGCATCTACTGTGTGCCAGAGCCTGCGCAAGGAGCTGGGCACACACAGACGAATAAGATGAAATAATACACAGAAATAAACATCCAATTTCTACTCAGTGATGTAAAAGCTGAGAAATATTCGCAGGATGCCTTGGGAATCTGGAGTAGAACCCCTACTCAGACTGAGGTTCAAGGAAGACTTTCAGAGCTTTTTTCAATTTTTTTTAAAAACCTAACTTTTAAGTGTAATATACATAACAGAGAAGAGTATGTAAACGTATAGCTTGATAAATCTCCGTAAGCAAATACATTTGTGTAACCAGCACCCAGACCAAGAAACAGAACATCACCAGCTTTCCAGAAGTCCTCCACCCCCATGCCCTCTTCCGGTCACTACCCGCCCCACCACCCACTGTCGTGATTTCTAACAACATAGGTACGTTCTGCCTGTGTTTTGAACTTTATCATGAATGGAGCATCATTTTGTGTCTAGCTTCTTTCCCTCGCCACGTTTGAGGGTTCACCCGAATGGCCCCGGCCGTTGGGGGTCAATCCCTCCCAACCCCGCAAAAGGGTCAACCGGGGCCAACGGGAACCAAGTTAACCAACCCAACGGTGGGGGGCAACGAAAAACTTCCGAATCGGGGGGGGCCGGGAAAAGGCCGCCAAGAACAAGCCCCGAAAAGGGGGTGAAGAACAAAACGAAGGGCCTCCGCCGGGTAAAAAACCGGGAATGGAAGTGCTGGGTCAGAGGAGATCCAGGAGGAGTCTGGGGGTGAGGATGACTTTCCCAGGTGGAGAAGTGTGGGAGGGGTCACTGGCTTGGTCTGAGGCACCAGGAGGGGGCAGCGATGGAGGATGAGCAGAGGGAGGGGCGGGAGGAGCAGTGGGCAGAGGGGCCCCAGGACCAGCCCACATCAAGGCTGTTCTGACTGCTCCCCACTTACCTGTGTTAGTTTCCAGTGGCCGCCATGACAAAGTACCACAAACTGGGTGGCCTAAAACAACAGAAGTTTATTCTCACAGTTCTGGAGGCCAGAAGCCCAAAATCAAGGCGTCGGCAGGGCTGCGCTCCGCAGCGGCTCTAGGGGAGAAGCCGTTGCATGCCTCTTCTAGCTTCTGTTGGTTGCTGGTTTTCTTGGCTTCTAGCCACCTTACTCAGATCTCTGCTTCTGTCTTCATGTCACCTTCTTCACTGTGTGTCTCTTACAAGGTCAATTGTCATTGGATTTAGAGCCCACCCAGATAATCCTGGATGATCTTCTCATCTCAAGATCTTCCATTTAGCTGCACCTGCAAAGACCCTTTTTCCAAGCAAGGGCGTATTTGTGGGTTCCAGGGATTCAGGGTAGACATATGTTTCTGAGGGCCACCATTCACCCCACCACACCGTCACTCACCGCCATCCTAAGCACCCCTAGCTCATTTCCCCACTTTGAAAGCTCTGAAGCAGGCTACTTTCTGATGACTAGTCATGTTCCTCTTGACCACTGCCAGCCAAGCTTCCTCCAGAAAGCCCTCCCTGCCTGTCTGTTGACCCTCAGGTCCTGGAGATTCCTCCAGTGCTAATGTCCAAGGCTCCGTCCAGCGGTGTCTTCGGTTCTGAGTCTCTTCTCAGACTGAGGTTAACTGAGGGTGGGGAATGTTTCTTTCTCCTTCTCTTTTATACACAGGGCCACACACACTTTCTCTAGTGCTCAGCTAGGGCTCTGCATACAAGGACAGTGACAGGAACTTTGGCTGAAGGCATCTTTCCAACTGTGTCTGGTCCAGCCCAGGGCACCATGCCCAGTGGTAGCCCCAGTGTCCAAACCTTCCCCACTCCACCCTTCTGCCCCAACATTGCCACCTTAGAGGGGACCTGGCTATTACCTGTCCCAGAGCCTGTGTGGCAGTCTTGGTTACGCACAGAAGCGTAGGGAGACAGGAGCGTGGGGCAAGGGGAGCGAGGAGACAGGAGCGTGGGGCAAGGGGAGCGAGCCCAGCCCTTTGCTTTTCCCTGGAGGAGGCGAGGGAGACAGGAATGCCTTTGGCCGGGAGACCCTGGCCAGAGATCAGAAGATGGAAGGATGAGAAGATCAGGGCGAGGCAGGTGGCACTCACTTGGAGGCTCAGAGAGAAGCGGCAGCTGGTGCCTCCTAAGGGCAGAGCTGACCCAGAACGCCCTCCCCTACCCCCAGCCTCGCCAACCCGCCTCTTTCCTAACTCCACAGCGCTGCTCGTACACGATGAGGACTCTGGAGGTCGAATGCAGGTGAGGGGAGGGATGCCAACTGGCATTCGTGCCACTCGGTGGGCATAGCTAACACCCCCTACATGAGTGCGTTCCCTTAGGAGGAACTATTATGTAACATTTTTAAAATGCAGAAATTGAGGCACAGAGAGGAACAGTAACTCGCTCAATATCAAACGACTGGCAAGTGTTAGGGCCAAGACACAAACTCTGGCAGCCTAACAGCGGAGCCACACACCGCAGCACTGTCGCAGGAGGCCGAGCACGGTTCAGTCCAACTGCAGCATGAAGGAGTGAGGCTAGATGTCAGGAAGGACGTCCTGCTGGACAGGGATTTTATGTCTAGATCCTGGATCTAATTGAGCCAGATAAGTAGGGAGTTGGGGAAGAGGGTAGGTGGGTGTGTCACCATCCAGAGGTGAGGCCAGACGGAGGCAGCAGGACAGGAGAGGATCAGCGCAAACCGAACTGTGGCGGGCACTGGTCCCGGAACAGGCATTCGAGGGCTCGAGACCGGACGGCACTCAGGGGAAGAGAGCAGCTCAGCGCCCAGGTGGGCTTGGGGGAGGGGTGCTGAGCTCTGGAAAGTTCCACAGGTCCTCAGCAGCCCCTGGGAGCAGGACCCAGAGGCTGACGTGACAGGTGGGGCACTCCCGGTGGCCCTAATCCCTCTCCATTGTTGGGGAGCTCCGGCCGCCTCCCCACTTCTGGGCCTTTTCAGGCCCAGGCGGGCAGCGGTGGGGCGGGCGTGAGGCTTGTCCCTGTGCGCAGGAGCCGCTATCGGGCTCGCCGTGCGTGCAGCTGGGGTTCAACCAACCCGCGTGGGTTCTCTTTGCCACTGAACTTTGCGACTTAGGGGGAAGTAACCCGGTATTTCCGAGTGTCTTCATTTAAAATGGGAATAAATAATGCTTTGCTCCCTGGCCTGTAAAAGGGATTGAGTTAAGTGAAAGCAGGGATGTGTGAGGGCTCTATAAACTGCAAAAGACATGTTGGGGGTGGGCGGGGGCTGGGAGAGCAGAGAGGTGGGGTTGGAAGAGGATCTGGGACTTTGGGGTCAGAGAGACCTTAATTTTGCTAAGCCTCATCTGTAAAATGGGTCAGTAAGTCTTCGACACAGTGTCTGGCCCAGCAAAGGTAGCTCTTTTTATTATATGCTCTGAACTTCATTCAGCTTTTGCTCTTTTCCCCTAGATTCAAGTGAGCCTGGGATCCGGTCCAGTCTAGAAAACTGCCTGGCCGGGCATCTCCGCGCTACCCCTGGCTGGGGTCGGGGTGGGTGTTTGGGTGCTCCTCAGCGTGGATGTGTCTGTGTGGGGAGTTGAGCCGCTGGGATGGGAAGGCGCGGGGGTGCTCTGATGCGAGAGGAAAGCTTCCGTCCGGGATGGGGCGGGACTCTGAATGGAGGGGCCTTTCTCCACTTTTCCACCCCCAGACACACCCTGCCTGTTGATCCACGAAATAAAGGCAGCAGGACAAGAAGCTCCAGCTAAACAAACAGGGCGCAGAGCTGTGGTCTGACTCCACCTCCCCGCTCCCAATGCTACCCCAGCGCTTCCCACCTGCGCCCCCTCCTGCTTCCGCTCCACCCTGCCCCTCTCTCCGGAGCCCTGGCTAGGAGCTCAGGGATTTGAGCTCCCTCTGGGGAGGGAAGCATAGTTGTTACTCTTGGGGAGGTCTGGTCTAATGGGATGTCCTGGTCCTTCTCTCTAAGGGGCTTCCAGTCCGATAGGGCAGACGATATTCACACCCACATAGCTCCACACACAGAAATGGTGTCCTTCTAGATGGAGCCAGAGATCAGAGTAAAGGCTAGAAAAGGTGCCGGTGGGTCAGAGGAGACCCAAGCTTGGCAGGACTGAGTGGGCAAGTCCTCAAATGCATGGCCGCTGCTGCTTTCACCTGCTGGGTATATTCTGTTTTCCTTCTGCGTCAGCTCTGCCTTACGTACCTCTTCCGTCCCTCGGGCCGAGGTAGCCAGCCCTCCACTGCTGTGGAACATGGACCCGGAAGGCGGGGTGTGGATGTGACGGGACAGATAGTGGGGAGCCGTGGAGGAGCTCCCAGCCCGTGTGGGGAGACCGGCCGCATGAATGAGCAACCTGAGACTGGGAGACGACAGCTTGCAATTAAGGACGGGATGTGTTGCCTGACTTTGTGACCGAACCTGCAGAGATCAGAGTCAAAAGGCCACAGGGATTGGTCTGAGGAAGCCCTGTGGCACTGCAGCCCCAGTCCCAGCGCGGTGACTCAGGCCCGTGATTGCCCGCTCTCTTGTCCTGGTCTGCGCCTGACCTGGCTCTTTGAGGACGGGGAGCGCACGTTACTGGACTTCGCGGCTTCGTCACCCAGCACGGTGCCTGTGACGTACCGGGTGCTCAGTAACTGTCAAACGGACGCGCGGCTGCGTGACTGAATGAAGACTGAGGGTTGGAGGCTGCCTGTGGGAGGAGGCGCTGGAACTGGGCCTCGGTGAATGGCGGGGCTGGGTAGTGATGCTCACAGGTAGCATTGACCGGTTATTTACCGTGTGCCGGGCCCTGCCTAGGTACTTTGCCAGGGAGGAAACTAAGGCAGACAGAGGTGAAATAATTTGTCCAAAGCCACATGGCCAGTACGTGGCAGAGCTGGACATCAAACACAGGTGAGTCTGAAGGCAGAGACTGTCCATGGCTGTCCAGTAGACCTCTGCGGTGAAGGGCGTGTTCTAGATCTGTGCTGTGCGGTATGGTAGCCACTAGCTTCATGCGGCAACGGAGCCTTGAAATGCGGCTAGTGCTCCCGAGGAACTGAGTTTTTAATTTAACTTTAATGAATTAAACATAGTTCCACAGGGCTGGTGGCTACCACATCGGCTAGCACAGGTCTTGCGTTGTGTGTCAGAGAGAAGGCAGCGAGGGGAGGGGAGGGCCCAGCGAAGGCGCCGAAGGCCCCGGTGGCTTCAGTGCTCTCTGGAGGCTCCGCCCCGTTCTGCTCCTGTGGCCCCGGCTGGGCCCCGAGGCCTGAGGCCTTTTACCTTCTCTCCTGTGGGTGGCGTGGCTTGGCCAGGAGGAAGGAGCCACTGGAGGAGAAGTGCACCCATGGTTTATGCAATCCCTGCCACTCTTTGCTTTTGGGGACAGTAGCCTGGCTCTGGGCATGGGCAGGGACAGGCTCTCCGAGGGCCACAGCTACTTGCTCGGGGGCAGGAGCAGGCCTTTGCACCTGACCTACGCTAACACTTCCAGCTGGGATTCGGGGGCTCTGCGGGCCACTCCAGCTTAGCAGCTTTGCTCAGCAGAGCTGGAGATGTCCCTGCGGGCTGGGATGGGCTGAGTCCCTGGCAAAGGGAGTCCCCTGCAGTGCTGAGGGTGGGGACCAGCCCAGAGCTCAGTCTCCATCCCTCACTCCACCCAGGCGCTCACAGCCCAGTGCCCTCAGATCACCCCTTTCAGTAAGGGGAGCTGGAGCCACGGGCTTCGCCGGAAGCTGGGTCCCAGGGTGCAAACCGCGCTGTCCCACATCTGGCACTTTGGAGGGGGAGGGACCTCTCCTGAGTCTCCTCCTCCCTTGGCCTCCTTTCTCTGTCGTCAGAGAGTGAGGAGCCCTGCAGCTCACGGGTGAACCGTCCTGACGCCAGTGAGCAGCGCTCTCTGACTTCTGTGGGCTTTAACCAGGGCTTAAAAAAAACCGCCTTTTCCTTCTCTCTCCTTTTAGGAATGTCTCCTTCCCCTGCCTTTACCCCTCCCGCCCCACCCGCGCTCCCTGGTCAGCTCTGGCCGGCTGCGGGTCTCCCCCATCTCCCGGCTCAGTCCGGCTCGCACACGCTCGCCTCTCCCCATGCACACGACCCCGACTGCAGGCGCCGGCCCACCTGGCCTCCCTTGCTGTCCCCCACCCCACCCGTCCCCTCCACCGCGAGCCCTCCTGCCACTCCAGACTGGGAGACATTCTTGTTACCGACAAGGGAGCCAAGAAATGACAAAATAAAGCAATAGCCCTTTTATGTAAAAATACAGCATTGTTCTCACGCAGGACTTTGTGCAAAGCCCGAGAGAACAGGTTGTACTGTTGTGTGTCTGAAGATAGATACTTTTTTTCCCCCTGATCGAAGTACACTCCCTTGTTTGGATATTTATGAAAACTGCAAAAAGCGGAGAGAACGTTGTGTCAGCTTGTGTGTTTGGCATCTCCACGGAGACAGCTGGTATCCAAGTCACTTCCGATGAGGAGGTGCCGTCTAAACCGGACTGAGGGGGCCGCCTTAGAAAACTTGACATCGCTCAGGTGGGGTGGAAGGAGCATCCCCCAGGGTTTTAGGAAGCCTACTTGCAATACCTGCTCTGCCATTAACTTGCTGGTGACCTTAGGTAGCTCTGTCCCTCTCTGGAACCGTTGGCTACACGAGCAAACCGAAGGAATGTAGGTAGCAGAAAGTGCCTGCTGTTCAGGGGGTGTTTAGACACGTGCAGGGCGTTTTCGATAGTCACAATAATAGGGAGATGCCACCAGCACTTACGAGCAAGGCCAGGGATTCTGAAAGCTCCACAGCGGGTGTGACAGTCCTGCTCAGTGAAGAACAGTCCTGTCCACAATGCCGACAGAGCCCCCCAAGTGACATGGGGTGCTCTCCATCCAGGTGCCTTCCACTCTGAACTCAGCTCTGTGAGCTGCTCCTGTCTCGTCCATACCCCACGTGGTTGCTGCCCAGGAGGCCTTCCCTGTGTACCCTTTCCCCCTTCTTTTTCTTTCTTTCGTTTTTTTTTTAAGAGATGGGGTCTCACTCTTGCTCAGGCTGGTCTCGAACTCCTGAGAGCAAGTGATCCTCCTGCCTCGGCCTCCCGAGTGCTAGGATCATAGCCACTGCGCCTGACCTTACCCTTTCCCCCTTCTGTGTCTCTGCCGAGCTCTCCAGCCTGGGCACACAGTCTAGAACCTGATTGGGAGAATGACTGCAGAGCATTTTGTAAACCACGAAGCACAGTATACGTGTGCGGTTCGTTGTTATTTTGCGAGTAAATCCTTGCCCAATCCTTGCCCTATCCTTTGCCTCCATCCCCCACAATGCCCAGTGCTGTGCTTAGCACACAGCAGCCCCGGGGGAAGGAAGGGAACTTGGCATTCAGCTGACCGAACCAGGTCCCCGGAGTCCAAATTCGGTGTTCTTTCCTCTCTTCCCCCGTCGCCTGCCTCTCTTGCTAACAGAGGAATTCAGCAAGTGCTGAGCACCCGGTGGTCTCCGTGGCAGCCAGCCTGTCTACTGGCCCTTTTCGGTGGGAGAGATGCCTGCTGTTGGACTCTTTCTACTCTGGCCTGCCCTGCTCTCTGTCCCCGCCAAGCTATCCGCAGGATGGCAGGATAGATGCCTGGCTCAGCCTGGCCCTCGTGGGGAAGTGTCGCTGCTCAAGGTTGTTTTGAGCAGCCTGTTAGGCCCTAGCCAGAGCCTGAGAGGAGAAGGCCCAGGAGAAACTTCATGGTCCACTGTGGGAGCCCGAGGATTCTTTGGAGGACAACCTCTCTCTTCCTTTCTCTAGAGGATGCTGAATGAAAAGACCAGTGAGCACTGTTAGCAGCAGCCTTTACTGATTGTGTGCCAACTTGGAACTAAGTGCTGAGTAGGTTCTTTATAGAGGTTATGCCCTGACAGCAGCAGTGGGAGGTATTCAAATTAGACATCAGGAAGAACTTCCTTAGAGTGAAGGTGTCGGCCACAGAGAGAGAAGCCAAGGAAGGCTGCACCCTCTACCTAGGTCTGTAATGCATTCATTTGCACGTGTATCGAACACCTCTGCTTGCCAGGCACCCTGACAGAACTGGAGGATACGAAGATGACTAAGATTATGTCCTTGCCTTGAAGAAGCTCAGAGTTATATGTGTCATTATATACTAATAGTCATAACTCAGCTAGATGAGTATAATATTAATACCAAGGCATATTTATTGAGTATTCTTTTATATTTATTAACTCATATACTTCGTCCTACAAGTCTTGTGAGGTAGGTACTATTATTATTCCCACTTTACAGATGAGAAAATGGAGGCTTGGAGATATGAAGTGATATGACCAGGGTCAGACAGTTACTTAGTGTTGTGCTGTGGCAGCAAAGGCAGGTTCAGTGCTAGGTTGAGTGAGTGTCTATCAAATACCACAGGGACACAAAGGACACTGCCCCGCTCTGCCGGGAGAGGCTGGAAAGGCCTTACAGAGGAGGTGACTATGGGACATAGCCATGCCTGGGGACAGGGGCTCATCTCCTGCCCACTCTAACTGGCCTTTTCCTGAGGGTAGCAGCACGCATGCACACAGACACAGACACACGCGCGCGCACACATACACACACATGCTAACTATGGAGGTGATGATTATGTTAATTGGGTTGATTGTGGTGATTATTTCACAATGTATGCATATATCAGATCATCAAGTTGTACACATTAAGTCTATACAATAAAAATAAATTAAAACAACTGGCCTTTTTCTGGCTGCAGAGATGGACCACCCAAGTCCACAGCCAAGACGGTAGGAAATGGGATCCTCGCTTGAGGCCAGGAGTTCGAGACCAGCCTGCAAGAGGGAGATCCCGTCTCTATAAAAAATAGAGGCCGGGTGTGATGGTGGACACCTGTAGTCCCAGCTACTCAGGAGGCTGAGGCAGGAGGATTGCTCGAGCCCAGGAGTGTGAGGTTGCTGTGAGTTAGGCTGACGCCACTGCACTCTAGCCTGGGTGACAGAGGAAGACCCTGTCTCAAAAAAAAAAAAAAAGAAAGAAAAAGAAAAGAAAAAGGGATCCTGCCTCTCTGGCTTGGTCTGTAGGGAGGAGGCGGGGCCCGTTGCTCCGGGTCCACCCAGCAGAACCCAGGGGCTTCGTGGGTTGTTGCCTGTTTCCCCTACAGGAGAAATTCAAACAGACACAATGCCCCACGGCCCTGGCGTGTCAGCCAGGTTGCCCTAGGGGAGGGTCTCCTATTACTCCAGCCCCTCCAGCTGCTCTCTGCCCCCCCACAGTTCCCCAGCATCCTCCCTCTTATCAAACCTGTTCCCTGTCTCCATGGTGGCAGGCCTCGCCCAGCTTCCCTGGGTGGTCCGATTGCCTCACAGTGTGAAACTCTGAGAACATTTTCCTAAAGTGAAGCCAGAAACTTCCACTTCCTGTGCCCAGGGCTGCCCCTCTCTTCTCTCCTCTCGTTTCCCCTCCTGCCAGCCTCACCCCATTGACACCCCACCCCGCCCCACCGTGGCCGTGTGGAGCTGAGAGCACACGTAGCCCCTGCAGGTATCCCCAGGGCTCCCAGGAAGAAGGCTCAAGCCCTGTCTCGATCCCCTTGCTGTTCCGTGGAGGGCAGCAGTTTACGGGGGACGTGAAGTGTGGTGCCTCTTGTCCAAAAAGTATCAAGAATTTCAAAACAGCAGAGAATTAAACTAAGTCTGGGCACTTTGGAGAGTGGAAGGCTATGCAACTGCACGGGTCACATGCCTGCGAAGCCGGCCCTGGAGAGCGGCAGCGTGTGTGTGCGTGTGTGTGTGTGTGTGCGTGCGTGTGTGTGTGTGTGGTGTGTGGTGGTCATAGGGTGATAGTTGTGGGGCAGAGTCTGAGCTCAGGCATTGGCCGCAAGGTGGATTGGACCCCAAAACAGCATTGCTGGGCTATCTGTTTTCCTCCCTGGGGCCTGGGGACAGACCAGAGAGGATGCCAGAGGCCAAGAGAAGAAACTCGCTTGCCCAAGGTCACACAATCAGACAAGGTTTTTCAGCCTAAAAGGCTGATCAGACTTGGGTGAGCCTGTCCATTTCCCCTAAAAGTTTCTCTCTTTGTAATAGGTGGATGCTTCGAGAAAGTTTGTGACTTTTTAACAGTCCAACGCTGCAAGGTGCACGTGTACAGATACATGAACCCTCATGCATGACACACGCATGCCCAGCACCCACAAGACAAGCGCGTCCAGGAGCTCAGGCATCCCAGTACTCTCTCTCTGCCCCTTTGCAAATCCTTACAGGCTCATACGGGCAAGCACAGGTAGCCAGAACCAAACCCCAGGCAGCCGGGCTCGGGGTGCCCTCTCCTTTCCTCTGGATCCAGGCATGGCCCGAATGTCTGAGCTGTGTTCTCCAGGTTGCACAGAGACCAGCTGCGCAGCCGACCTCGCAGGACAGCCGTATGTCAGTGGAAACCACCAATCTGACAGGACAAGTTCTGTGTTTGTCATTCGTGCGTGTCCACTCCCTCCCTGTCCCCGTGAAGGCATGGCCCCCCCTGCGGCAGGGCCCGGTGCCTCTTGTCAGGGCACCTAGCCTCCAGGGCCTGCCACGCCGGCTTGGAGGCTCTGGGCCTTGAAATCCCCACTTCACCTCCCCGCACGGTTCTCTTCCTACCCCTTTCCCCTGGCACCAGCCTCACCCCTTTTCCTTTTGTGAGAGAGCCGGGGCTGAACGGGGCTCCCCCCACCCCCGCCCAGGTGAAATCCACCCCCTTGCCCCACCTCCCCCCTTTATTGAGGCTGCAGCTGTGTGTGGTTCTGGGGCAGGATGTGGGGGCGGGTGGGGGGCGCAGGGCCCCTCCTCCCCAGGGGAGAACAATGAGGCCGCTCAGGGTGGTGGGGTGGAGGGTGGGGGGCATGGAGCGACATCAGAGGCGCTGAGGCGCGGCCCCTGGAGGGACAGCTGAGTGATGAGGCCTGAGTCACATGCCCCGTGTGCTCCTTGAACTCCCGCTCGGTTCCTGTCGAGACACATCCAGAAATGCACAGGGTAAATATTTAGAGGTAATCGTTTTCGCGGCACCTCGCGCCTCCCTGCCTTGCTGAGGATGAGCCGGGTGGGGACCTGGGGGGTTTCCAGCGAGACCAGCTTCCGCAGCCTCCGCTTTGCCCTGCGTCTTCCCGGTTCCGCCCCAACCCGAGGCTAGAGGAGCCTGAAAACAGCCTGGGGACGAACCCTGGCTTGAATCGTTCTGTCCCTCACCTGCCACAGTTTCTGGCCGGCAGCCCAGAGGGGGCCCTTGTGTTTCCACATGCGACCAGGGCGGCCCGCGGACAAGAAGCAGCCCCGAGTTCCGCGTGCCAGTTCCTTGGCTCTGCCCTGCACGGAATGTCTTCCCTCCTCAGAGGACATGGAGTCCGGAGCCCGGGCTTTATCAAAGATAAAACGTCTGAGACTAAACAGTCTTTTTATAGACTGGGACTGGGCTCCCGAGCACATGCTCTCCCCGCCATTCCCGGCCTGCCCTCCTGGGCCCACGCAGAAGCACACGGCACCCTTGGGGGAAATGGAGATGCTGAGGTTTGGGGGCAAAAGCGCATTTCTAGGGAGGAAGCCGCAGGAAGGCCTGGGGCGGTGCCCAGCAATGTGGCGGTCTGGTCTGGGCCCACCTCTGCCCCCCGGCCCCGGGAGGGGGCAGGCAGAGGTGAGCAGCAGCTGTCACGAGTTTGACACAGGATGAACCCAGTGTGTCAGGCACGCAAACTCCGCTCACCCAAGCACAAACTGCGAAGAAAATGCTAACCCCAGGTGAGACCCACACACCAAGGTACCAACCCCTCCCCACCCGCCCCCAGGACGCTGAGGGAAAGGTGGAAGGAAGAAAGCAAATATTTATTGCGTATGTACTATTTATTAGGCAGCCAAGAACATTAGCTCACTTAATTCTTACAAGGACTCTACTAATTTGGTGTTATTCATTCCATTTTTATAGATGAGGAAACCAAGGGTCATAGTGGTTAAGAGCCCGAGCTCTGATAGGTAACTGTGGAGGAGAGATTTGACTCCACAGCTCAGGGCTCTTTTCTGTTTTGTTTTCTTGGATGTAAAATGGAGATAACAATGGAAACTAACTTGGGGTTGTGAGAATGAGAGAGGGTTATTGGACACAGGTTAGCCGGTGTCTGTCTGACACAGAGTACCTCCAGGAAATGTCGGTGTGATTATCGTGATTGTTCGTGCGCCGGGCATCTTAGAGGACAGGGACACCGAGACTACCCACCCGCAGGGCCTCTCAGGTGTTATGGGAGGCTTGGGAAGATCTAGGCCGTGAATCCACAGACAGTCTCCACATCCCGCCACTCAGGAATGAAGGCATCTTCTGGGATGTGCCAAGCGGTCACGTCCTCCAGCTGGAGAAAGGTAGAAGGAGGCTCCAGGAGGGGAGCAAAGGGGAAGGAGCCTGGCAGAGACCTCGGAGGGCAGCGAAAGACCACTGGCTGTGGGATTGAATAAAAGGATGACCCCTGGGCCCCCCAGGGATGATCACACTAGTGCATGAATACCGTATGAGCTTGCGCCACAGACTGGAGTGTCAGTGATCTCTGGGCCTCAGTTTCCCCATTGGTGAAAAGAGTGGATGAGGTATTATTTGTATTCAGTGACCCCTCCCTTCCTCCTCTGACATTCTGTGGATTTTTCTGTAGCTACTCCCTTCACAGGGAGGCCAGTTTCCTTCCCAGTCCTGCTCACCGCCAGTCCCAGGGGAGCCCCGCAAGGGAAGGGTGGAAGGCAGAGGGGAAAGTGGGAGACCGCATAGACGTAACACGCAGATGGCCCCAGGACGCCCGACTCCCAGCCCAGTTCTCACTCGCAGAGCGAATGCAGCAGCTGCTGCCCGACCGGCTGTGGAGTTAGGACGGCATGTGGGGTCCTGCGGGGGCTCGGCGCTGGACAGTGCAGAGGGGCCCAGACGGGCAGCTCACGGCCCCTTGCCCGTTTCCTCTCCCTGCAGAGACCTCAGCATGAACAACCTCACGGAGCTTCAGCCTGGCCTCTTCCACCACCTGCGCTTCTTGGAGGAGCTGTGAGTAGATGCTCGAGGGGCGGGAGGTGAAGCTCTGGCTACCTCTGAAAGCTGAAGGACCCAGGGCTCCCCAGGAGGTGGGGTGGGGAGGAAAAAAGGAGCTCAGGAAGCTCAAGGCTGTCTTGATCGCAGGTGTTCTTCAGCTGCTACCTGCCCCAGGTGTGAATCCCAGGGTAGCAGTGCTGGCCACACGGCGTGGAAGTCTAAAATCGAGCCTCCTTCCTCCCTGAAGCCACTGCTCTTTGCAGCTTTCCCTCCTCATGTGAATAGTCACGCCTCTCCTGAGATGACCTGCCCTCATCCCCTGCGTGCAGCCACCAGCCTCTGCCCCAGTCCCGGTGGTTCTGAGATGTCTCTCACCTCCACCCCTTGTTCTCCGTTCCCACCGCTACCGCCCCAGATGTCCCCCGCATCTGAACCAGCCTCCTAACTGACAGACCTCCTACCTCTGTCCTCAATTACTCTGCTCACCTTCAGGGTGCATCTCACCCACTCAAGAGCCTTCTGTGCCCCCGCCCCCCCAGCCTGAAGGATCTGCTTCTTAGACCTTCCCTTACAAGGTAACTTCCTCCACGAAGTCCTCCCTGGTCAACCCCCGCCCGGCGTCCACGCTCGAGCTGCGGTTCTTAAGCCTGGCCTTAAATGCCAGTGGTGCTCGTGAGTAAATCATCTCCCGGGCTGCAGGGCCTGGCTCGCCTGCTCTGGGAAGCCAGGTCACTCTGTCCCAATCCTTACTTTCAACACCTTCCGCCCTGTTTGTTCTTATTTCCACACGGAATAGACGCTTGGGGCTCTAAAAAGTTTTGCTTAAGCTGCATAAACTGTGAGCTCTTGGACCTGAAAACAGTCACAATTCCACCTTGACCCTGGCCCCGCGACTCCCCCAACAGACCCCTTCGTCTCGACCCTAGACAGTGCTCCTCAAAGATGCAGTCGACCTGCCCCTGCTGGAGTTATGGCCCCGGGGCCACGGCTGGGTTCTCCAGACCAAGCGTTTACTGAGCCCCGCTCTTTGGGTGGAAGGCAAGCTCAAGGTGCTCTGGGGGGAAACAAGATAAAACACCTGCCCGCTGCCCTCAGGGAGCTTGCGGATGCGGCTGGAGAGCTGTGGTCAGAGGGCAGCAGGGGAGTGGGGCAGCTGTTGGCGTGGGCAGCCGGCGTTCCATGTGAGGGAGAGGTCAGGGTGGGCCTGGCCAGTGGGCAGGGAAGGCTTCCTGGAGGAGGAATGTTAAGCCAGTTTTCAAAGGACGTGGACAGAGTAAGAGGTAGTGGAGTAGCCTTCCAGGTGGAGGTGA
>NW_012150741.1:488283-510718 GCF_000956105.1 Propithecus coquereli
ATCAGTACACATCGCAGTGGCCCCGGGACCTTGGAGATCCAGCAGTGTCTTCTGAATCATCCACAGTTAGACTCTGCTCAGTCGGGTGTCAGCATTAAGTAAATTTCATTTCATTTACTCCTTTTAGAATTGGTGATCACCCCATGGCAAACACGGAAACGCTTAATTAGACCAGAATGTTAGACTAATTCCATCTCCCCATTTCCTAACCCTCCTGGATTAGTGGGGGTTAGCTGTGTGGCTTAGGGCCTGGGGACACACAGACACGCCCCTGTACTCACCCCTCCCCCGGTGACACCGTGCCGTGCAGTTCAGCAGTCAGGCATAGACTGTGGATATGTGGGTTAGCACAGGAGGGAATGTGGCTCTGGGGAGGGCCGTGAGCCCAGAGGTTGGTAGAGTCAGGTAGGAACACCTGCTCCAGCGCCGCCTGGCTCTGTGGCCCCTAGGGGAAGGGATTGACTTTTCCCAGCCTCTGTTTCCTCTTCTGAAATTGGGAATAATAACAGCACCTTACGGGGCTATTGTGGGAATTGCGAGGATGCGTGTAAGGTGTCGAACACATCGCACAGCTCAGTAAACGGCAGTGGTAACTACCGCCCTCCCCTCCCCCATCCCAAGGCGCTGATGGAGGTCACCGTCTCCTTGGGTGACCTGCCAACTTCACCGGCCCTTGTCTCTGATTTCCAGGCGTCTCTCTGGCAACCATCTCTCGCACATCCCGGGACAAGCATTCTCTGGTCTCTACAGCCTGAAAATCCTGTAAGTATGGGATTTTACTGCCTCATTTGACACAGAGCTGCGACATTGGAAATTGTGAGCAAATCAAAGTTTTGTAACCCAAGTCTTGGTTTATGACTGACTTGCTTATCATGTCCTTATCTTCGGTTTTAATTTCCATTGTTATTTCTATTTCTTTGCTTTGCTTGTCAGCAACAATGTGCATGATTTGCAGACAAACATTTAATGGTACGTGTGCATACGGCAACCCTGTAGGGAAGGGAAGCAGCCTTTTTCTTTCCTGTAACGTGTGGGACTATCAGCACAGGTCTCTGCGGGGCTGAGCTTCCTTACAGACCCACAGGTCTCTCCCAAGACCTCTGGTCCAGGAGAGGGACAGGGCTGTTTCTGGAGAGGAGGAATCCAGATAGGTTTTCTTCGGCCGTTCTTCCTGTCCAGACCCAACCTCAGTCTCTGTGGCTGCAGCACCGGTTTCCATTCTCACTGTGAACATATCTACCGCTCCAGGCTTCAAGCCGCCTCCTCCCAGCCCCTTTAACCTTCCCTTTGAAGCAAAAGGAAAGTGAGAGCTGGAGAGGACCTTCCGTTATTTGACCTGATTTCCACTTGCCCTTGAACTGATGGCCCATTTCAGAGAAGGGAAGACTGAGGCACTGTGTCCTCCTATCCCAATCTGTAACTCCCCTTGTCCCAACTAAGCCTGTCCTCGCCCATGTTCTGATGATGAGTGAGGATGAGAGGAGCTGGGAGGACGTGGACATACAGGTAGGAGAAGTCCCCAGGGCGGGTGCATCACCGCAGGGTCTGTTTGGGAAAGAAAATGAGGATCTTCGCGGCTGATCCTGGAGGAATAGAGTGAGCATTTGGGGCTTCCCTAAGGTGGTGAGCTGTGCCCAGCTCCCTTAGTCCCTCAGCCCTGACTTGACTTGCAGGTCTTCTTTGTACGGTTGAGCAGGTTGTTTACCACACCGGAGCATCTGGCTAGGGGAGTGAGAAGGGGCTGAAACCTACCCAGGAAAAGATCTCTTTTTAAAATTTGCTCAGAATTGCTTACGGGCAACTGGCGGTCCTGCCCTGTGGCCCGTGAGCTTCAGGCTCCCAGCCAGTCGCCAGCCCACACCTAAGCGCTCCCTCCTTTTGCCATGTGGTTGGTCTCTGGCACCTCTGGCCCTCGGGCCTGCTCCATCTGACTGTTAGGGCTCACTGGTCTCTGGCCTTCCCTCACTCCCTGCTCTGCCCTTGGGTGTCTCTCGTCTCTGTCCCCAGCTTCAGCCTCCTTGTCTCCCCCTCCTTCTCCGTGTGTGTCTCAGGCCTTGCTCTTCCTCTCTCTACCCCTCCGTCCCCTGCCTCTCAGTTCTCCTTCTTCCTGCCTCCTCTCTCCGCCTCGCTCCCCATAAACATTGCTGCCCTGGGGGGGCGGGGGAGGCCTTCTGAGCCAGACTCGGTGCAGGCGGCCTGCTTGGTGGCGTGTCTGTGCCCAGTGGCAGGCTCAGACCTGCAGCCCAGATTAGAGAGCAGGGCTCTGTTTGCTGGGCCTTCAGAAGATGTGAGACTCACGTCCCATTCCTAAGACTCTGGCTTAGAGATGAGCCTCCTCTTTCTTCTTTGCCTGCATTAGGCAATAAATCAAAGCCTTGGAGAAACCGCAGGCCTCCCGCCTCCCTTCTGCAAACGGCGCCCTTGGCTCCGTGGGTAGGCGGTGGGGAGAGGCTGCGGCGGGAGCCGAGCTCGGCCACACCGTCCGCTCACCACTCTGCCACTGAGCCCCCTGTGGCCGCGTCCTCGAAGACCACTCGGTCCCCAAGGCCTTCCGTAGGTCCTTTGTCTGCAGAGCCTCTCTGCTCTGGGAGAGGCTGGGTGGTCCTGGGGACTCTCCTCTTACTCACGTGCTTCAGAGCAGAAGGTTCCACCTGCATCCTGGGCACGCGTCCCGACGTCTGCCACCAGCTCCCCTCGTCACAGGGACCTCCCGTTGCTTGTTTCTCAGACCCACAAGAAAAACAGAGCCGGAGAGCCCAGCATCAGCTTGATCTCCTCTTTGTACCAGGAGAAGGTCGTCTTAGCTGCTCCCCAGGTCTACTCTGTGTCTGGGACTCTGATCTGAGCCGCATCTTCCTTTCTCTGAGGCCCGGCTGTCCCTGCGGGACGCTCTGCCTCCTTCCTTCCCTCCTCGAGGCAAAGGATTACATACAGGGGACTCCCTCCTGATCCCTTCCTAAATCCCCACGGCAGAAGCCCTCCCGTGTCCTTCCCACCCACCCGGCGCCTGACCCGGGGCGTTGCTCTCACGAGCTCTTCTGCTGCTGCTATGGCACCAAGTCTTCAACCCCGTGGGCTCTGGCCAGGCTCCCAGCAAGACAGTCAGGCCCCTGCAGGGCACCTCCAGCCCGTGCCGGGAGCTGTCCTGTGGAGCGGCGAAGGCCCAGGTGCCAGACTCGCATCCGGCTCCCCACTGGAGCTGTCCTCAGGGAGTGTCCTCAGGGAAGCCACCGTCCCTGCTGGCTCAGGCGTGTGAGAAAATGCCTGGACCTCAGAGGACTCCTGCCCTGTGTGTCTTCACAGGACATTGGGCAGCTGCGGCCAGAGCTCCTGCATCTTGATCCCCAGCCTGAGGAAGTGAGTGTGTGTGTGTGTGTGTGTGTGTGTGTGTGTGTGTGTGTGTGTGTCCTCATGGGTCTTTATGCCGAAAGGTTCTTGCCCTCCCTTTCCTCGCAGGCTTCTTTCCCCAGAGAGCCGGGTGAGGCCTGGGCCCTGGTCCTCTTCCTGCCTCTGCAGACCAGCCAGGGCCTCGGCCGTCCCTGTCAGGCTGGTCTGGCCCCATCTAGAAAGCTCCTGCTGGGCCTCGGACGCCTCTCCCCAGGCCCAGAGCCGGGAAACAGGACACGGACAGTTCAAGGCCCTGCCTCCCCTCCCTGCACACGGGGGGATTTCCCGGATTTTCCCAGGGCAGCAGATCTGCACGATGCCCTGCTCCTGGATTGAGCCCCCTTTCCTGGAAGTCTGTGGCTGCGGATTCCCAGCCCAGGCCTTCTTGGTACACGCTAAGGCTCTAGAAGGGCAGCGCGCTGCTCCCCGAGCTGGGGCTCATCCCATGTGAAACCCTCACTCGAGGCCGCAGAGGAGCGGGAGGGAGTTAGCACGTCTCGGGCCCGCCCCTGAGGAAATCTCCCTGTGCCAGCCTCTAACACAGCCCTTTTCACGCCATCGAGCTGTCTTTGGTTGACACTGACTGTTTCCTCACTACCCGGATCAACAGGGTAAAGCTGAGACTGGTTATTAATCATAATTAATGGCGTCAGCGAATGTGCTATTGAGCGCTTCCCATGTGTAGGCGCTGCCGTACGTGCCTTACAGGGGCTACTTTGTTCGATACGCATAATCAGCACGTGAGGTCAGTACCACTATCCCCAGTTTACAGACTAGGAAACTGAGGCCCACGGAGCTAGTAGCTTGCACACCATCCCACAGCAGGAAAGGGGGAGAGTTAGGATGCGGATCCAGGGCTGTCTGACTTCAGAGCCTGCAGGTGAGGCCACTACCCTTTAAGGAAGGCTGGGAGACCTTGGTTTAGATTCCGGCCCTGAAGCGAAACTCTGATTGGAAAAGTCCCTCGGCGCTGTGTGGAGGCTGCATCGGAGGGGCCGGTGGAGGCCGAGGCTTGAGGATCACAGGGCATGCACGGAAAGGGGCCAGCCTCCAGCTGCTCAGAGCCTGGGCTCTGCCCCTCCCCACAGCCTGGCCCTCACTCCCCTCCCCACCAGTCTCAGGGGCCCCCAAAGTCTGTCTTTGTTCTTCGCCCTTCCTCAGCTTTGCCTCCACGAGGGGCTCCTCTCTAACCGCCCCCACAGTGAGCACAGTGTTCTTTTGCTCTTGTGGTGCAGCGTTTGGGTTCGCATTTGGGATTCTCATGTACTCATATGAGGAGCTTAAGAGAGAGAATGGATGTGGCTCTGATGGGACAGTCACGTAGGTGCCATCAACAACTACTTGGGCTCATCATCTCACCCTCAGCGTTCTTCTGGCCCTCACTGTACCCCACCATCGTGAAGGTGCTGTGTGGTGGACTGGTTAAGTGTCCAGACTCTGGGTCCAAACTGTCTGGGTTCAAAACCCAGCTCTGTCACTTATCAGTTGTGTGGCTTTGAAATGAGGATGATGATAGTTCCTATCTGCTGGAGTCGTAGCAAGGATACATTTGAGTTCGTAGATGTAAAGTCCTAAGACCAGGGCCTGGCGCATTAGCTGTCGCTATTATTAAACTTAAAGGTCAGGAGACGAGCCCCTTTTCCTGAAGTGTGGTGATGTCACCTGGGTGATCTTGGGCAAGATGCCCGTCCTGTTTGAGCCTTGGCTTCCCCTCTGAAAGGTGGTCGACAGTACGCGGTAAAGGCGGGACTGCATCCCAGATGGGGGACGGAGGGCTGCCACACTCCGCTTCCTTCCTGCTTCCCCAGCTCATCCCTGAACTCCGGCCTTCTCCTCCTCCTTGCTTCTGGGTCCCAGAGGCCTGGGGGTGAAGGCCTGTTCAGAGGGCGCCTGCTGCCCAAGGGCTTCTCTCCCATGTTTTTACCCACTTCCTCCCTTGGGACGGGTCACGCAGGGCGGTGCTCAGAGCCTGTGCTCAGGGGACTCCCTGCACTTTGAAGAGCCTTCCTCAAACTTTTCTAAGGCCCCGGTGATGCCTAGGTCGGCTGAGATCAGCAGCGCTACCCGGAGAGGCACCCCTGGCCCCTACCTCTCCCCTTCTGTGTGTCCTCTGACCTCTACCCCGCACCTGGGTTTCCAGGCATCCCAAGGACTCCCAGACTCCTGCTGTGGGATTGTCCTGGGGTGCTGTGGCTTGGGCAGTTCCGGGAGGGCAGCCAGGTGAGTGGGTCGTTTGCACCGGCTGGCGTGTTACTTCTTTGTGGGGCTGTTTGGGATGGGCCGGCAGAAGAGTGCCGATGCCCCGGTCTTGGGTGCTTCAAATCGTTTTTATAGACAAGGACTCCAAAAAGATACACCTACCCTAGGGGCAGCCTCACCCTCATCCGTATGCTCCCCCTCCACAAAGAAACCTGTGGCCTCTCAGCTGAGTAGACAGGGAAACTGAGGCCTGGGGGGAAGCCTCCATTTCGCCACATCCTTCCTGATCAAACTCCAGCAGAATCCCAAGTATTCTGCCACGTGGCCCTCATTGCTCCCCCAGACGTCTTCTCTCCGTCCTGCCTCATCCTAGGCGCTCTTCCGAGATGCCCGCCAGCCCCGTGTGCACCCCACGGCACGTCCACGGCCTCCGAGTCCCCACTAGCAAGGCGGGGAGGCTGGGCCAGGACTCCCTCCGGGGCAAGAGGGGGGCGTCCGGCCTGGGCAGGGGGTTCGATGGAGGGGTCCTCCCTCCAGCCCCACACGCCACGTGGGTCCTCAAAGCCCTTTCTCTGCCCCTCGCAGGATGCTGCAGAACAACCGGCTGGGAGGAGTCCCCGCGGAGGCGCTGTGGGAGCTGCCAAGCCTGCAGTCTCTGTGAGTCACGAGAGGGCCGGTCTTGGGAGTCACTGGCTTCCCGGGGCCTGAGTCACAGCCCAGGGCCCCTGCCTCGGCTTCCCCGCCACTCCACGTTCCAGACAGCGTGCCGCTTCCGGCTGTGGTTTCCTCAGGGCTGTTTGTTGTCGTCAGTGTGTGTATGTGTACGCTCGTGTGTGTATTTTGGGGAAGGATGGCTCCAAGGCCCCGCTGGAGGACTGCGGGAATGGGACCTCCTTAGGTGGGGCCACCAGAGCAGCTGTCCTGGGGCAACTGGCGTTCTGCCATTGGAGCCCGGGGTGGGGGTGGAGACTGGCGCCCCAAAGGAGCATCAGGAAGGGGCTGTCTCCTCCACCTAGCCTGCTCTGCCCCGGGGGCTTTGTTGCAGGAGGGAAGGAGGCTGGGCTCAGACACTCGTTTCCCCACTGGGGTAGGACTGCAGTGGGGGAGTCACGGCCACCCAGGACAGATCCGTCCCTCCAAGGAGCCCTGTAGTTCCCTTCTTGCCCAGCAGGGGCAGCGTGGACGCAGGACCGAGCCCGAGGGCGGCAGCGGCAGCAGGTGCTCTGGGGTGACGTAACCAGCCCGCTGCCATCCTGGGGCAGGTGCGAGTCACACTCACGCAGTGCACGGCACAGGGCCTGGAGCACAGTAGGTGCCCCATACCTGCCTGACAGACCCAACTGCATTTTCAGGTGTATCTACCTCTGATGGGAGAGTGAACAGATATTTGGGGGGAAGTCAAAGTGAGGGGACGGGACTGCGGCATAGCATTTAGCTAGTGGGGGAAACTGAGGCACGGTGGACATGCAGTGCGTCAGGACAAAGGGCTCTGGTATCCTCGGCCTTTGGCCCTGCCCAGTCCATGGATGTGGAGGTCAGATAGCTCGAAACCGTCCAGTCTCTCCTTGGGTGGAAGGGGGAAGGAGGCAAAGACGGCTTTCCTCCCGCTCACTGACGCTCAGGCCCCATGCCACCGCACACGGAGGGGCCCGCCACGGGGGCCTGGCTAGCTAGCTGTGCCACACCCGCCCAGGCAGGCTTTGCTCCCTGCTCCTGCCCTGGGCATTCTCTGCCCTCCTGCTCCTGTGTCTGTACCCAATGCCCCTGGCGGCCCGACTGGCCCAGGTGGCAGAACCTTCCTCCCTTCATCCTCCCACCTTTCTGCCTCCATCCCAGAGAGCCGTGGGTCTCTGGCCCCAGCCCCTCCTCTCCTCCCATCCAGCCTCACCACCGGGCAGGGCCAGGCAAGCGCGTGCCCTAAAGGCCAAGGTCAGAAGGTCAAAGGCCAGGAAAGCCTGTGCTGCCCCCCACCCGCAGGGACAGACTAAGCATTTGCTTAGGGCACCGGCAAAGCGGGGCGGCCAAAATTGGGGGAGGGGGCTGAGAATTCAACATTTCACCCAAAGTGTCAAAGAGCACTTCATAGGGAGAAAAATTGGACTTTCACTGGACTTCTTCACACTTTTGAGGTTCAGTTTGAGTTTTTGTTTTTTAATTGTGAACCACATCTTTTGAGTTCTTCAGGGCTTCTGAAGATCTTGTTTTCAGACTAGGCATGGAGCTTTTGGGCGATGCAGGCAGTTTCCCCCACGCTTTCTGGGCCGCGAGCAGCCCCCGGGGCTGGAGAGCTAGACCCCTCCCCCGGCGATGAGGCAGATGAGCAGAGTTTGCTGCTCTGCAGCCCTGCGAGACGAGCAGTGCCCTGAGACGGAAGCTGTGGCTCCGAGTCCCAGCTCTGACCCTGACTGCTGCGTCCCGTACCCCCTCTGCACCTCGGTTTCCTCATCTTCAAGGTGGGGGTGATTATCTTCCCCGCCTACCCTGTAGGGTTGTTGGGAGGATCAAATACCTAGTCGACGCGAGAGGGTTCTGCAAAACGAAGACCCCACGCAGCCGGGGCGCGTGGCGAGGCTGTCGGGATATCGTTCACCCAGCCGGTCATCAACCCGTTCATCTCACGAGTATGTGTGAGGCTTTGCTGGGAGCGGGCAGAACCTGAGTTGAGTCTTGAAAGATTATGAAGCATCAGTGAGGGGAAGAGGCAGGGAAGGACATTCCAGGCAGAGGGAACAGCACGTGCAAAGGCACAAAGATAAGAGAGGACAATTCTAGAGGATTTTCCAGGAGGCAAATGTGAACTGTGTGTATGTTGGGAGACGGGTGGGAAGGGCAGCCGCGGGGAAAGATCTGAAATTAGATAATGGACCTTGCTAAGGATTCGGACTTTATCCTTAAACAGTGAGGAACCGCAGAAGGACTCGTAGCAGGGAGCGGTTCAACAGGGCTTGTGTCTTTGAAACATCACTTTGCAGCACTTACGGAGGACAGCCGGGAGGAGGGGAAGCCAGGGAAGAGGTCCCTGAACCAAGGGAGCGTGACAGTGGCTAAAGGAAAGACAGGGGCAGTGGTGAAAGGGGAAGGTGAGGGACTCTAGAAATCTCAAGAAGCCGTGTCAGCGGGACTCGGGGCAGACCACTTGCGCTCCAGTCTCAGCTGTTTCGCTTGTTCACTTGCTGCCCGTAGGACTTTGGGCAGACTACTTAACTTCGGCACTGCTGACTCCGGATCAGCAAAAGGCAGGCGGTAATAGCATCTGTGTACCCCGACAGCATAGACGAAAATGAGTTAATATACACAGAGGACTCAGAACAGCACCTGTTGCTGCTGCTGCTACAGTTACTGTCCTTACAGTGGTACTGACTAGACGTGGGGGCGGAGGGAGAGACGTCGACACCCAGCCCTCTGGCTTTGACGTCGGGTGTGTGGTCACCAAGGGCCTGGCACGTGTGAGAGCTAATTAAGAACATGCTGATGAGTAGTAAGTGAGTAATGAGCTCCAAGGGTGAGCACTCTGGGGAGAGGTGCTGAGGTCTCTCCAGGACATGCTGAGTTTGAGGTGCCTGCAGGTGGGGTGACCAAGCTTCTGGGGAAAGAGGGAGGTTGGTCATTCTCCCCGTCGGCCATCCGTGTGTGTAGCGGGTGGTCCGTAACCCGACTGGGTGATTCCGTATGTGGGTGTTATGTTCTCACCACCTCGGCCCCCAAGGTGAGGTGCTGCCCTGCCTTATTTGGGTCCCCCCATCTTAGATAGTGACAGTAAGACCAGGCCCAGGTGGTCACGCTGAAAGGAGAGGGTGGGAGCCCGTGACAACTTTTTGAGCACCCCTGCGTGCCGTGCCAGCGCGACATGAGAAGTTTTACATACGTTGTCTGATTTCTTCCTCGCAAAACCCCTCTTCGGTCCCTGCCATCTCTGCCGTAAGATGAAGTAACAGAGGCAGACAAGTTCAGGGGCTCTTCCTGGGTCAGAGTGGGGAAGGCAGCCTCCTCCCCAGTGGCTGGGCTCCAAAGGCTGCGAGGGAAGCCACCTTTTGATGGCCGTCACTGGGCGACCTTCCCTGCTTCCCCAGGAGTACCAGCAAATAGAAGTGTCCTTCCTGTTGGAAGCCAGTGGATCAGAGAGGTGTACAGAGGACACATCCCCTGCCTGTGCCGCTTCTCGGGTGATACGTCCTCCCCAGAGCTGGCCAAGCCCACCTAGGGGCTCGGGTCCCTAGAGAAAGCTCTTCCCCACCTATACACGGGAGGGTCCCCGCACAAACTCTTGTGGACCTTCCTGAGGCCTCAGGGGAGGTTCAGTCCTGTGATCCACTTTCTACCAGCTAGAACCAGAGAGAGGGACAGTCAGAGGTGGGTTTGGGTGAGCCGCGAGTGGGGCTGGGGTAGAGGATGGAGCCAGCCGGCAGCCCAGGCCCCAGGTACCCAGCTGGACATGGCGCACAGGCTGTTTGGCTTGGCACCTGGCTTGGCAGCACCCCGCTCCACAACACCCCCCCCCCTCCGATGTACGCGCTTCCTCCCCGACCAGTGTGGGACGGAGGAGGGCGGCCATGCCAGACATGTCACGCCAGGCTTGAGCCGAGGCCAAGAGAAACCATGGGAAGCCAGCGGAGCCTGGGGGAAAATAGAAACTGGGTGGGGGTGAGGCCAGGCAAGGGGGAGGGCACATGGCCGAGCAGAACGACAGCTCAGGGGGAGCGGGGACCGCGCTAGGCTGGGGCCCGGGAGCTCCGGCGCGCTGGTCTCGGGAGAAGAGGTGGAAGAGCACGATGGCAGGGAGGAAGGGGAGAAGACAGCCGGCCAGCCCACTCCTGGACACCCCAGGGGGGAAGCGCATAGTCGCCAAGGACAGCCGCACGAAACCGGCCAGCAGTGTGCGGAGCTGGGCAATTAGTCAAGAGCAGTGCCAGATCCGAGCGGAAGCCCAAGTTAGAGCCACCGCAGCCTTCCCAGCCCACGCCGGTCAGTCCGGAACGCACTGGCTGCCGGCTGCTGAGGAGCAAGAGGGGGAGAAGCTGGGCGGATAGACACGCATTTGGGCGTGTGCATGACCCGGGAAGGCAGCTGGGCTCCCACTCCACACACTTCAATATGCTAAGCATGTTTCTATATCTCACTTAATCCTGAAAGCCCTAGAAGGTGGGGTCTATTATTCCCAATTTATAGATGAGGCAATTAAAGCCCAGAGAAGTCAAGCAACTTGCCTGAGGTCACACAGCTAGAATGTAGCAGAGCTGGGATTTTAGTTTAGCTCTAATTCCAAAGTACCAGGTTCTTAACTTCTATCCTTTAGTGCCTCCCCTAAGCTACAATTTTTAGGATCCAGAGACTTAGGCTCAAGTCCTGGCTCTGTCACTAACTAGCTACAAGGCCATGGCAAGACACCTCCCTCTCTGAGTCTAAGGTTCTCCATCTCTAAAATGGGATGACTGGCATACAGGTGTCCCAAGAGATGTCACTCCATGGAGACACAGGAACTTCTAATGTGGTTATTGCCTCTCCTCTGTAACCGTGTGCTTGCTCTCTCTGGGCCTCAGTTTCTCTTTTTGTGCAATGGAGAGTATCCTTTTTGAACCCTTCCAGTCTCCTAGGAACACCGTGAGGTGGGATGAGGAGGAAAGACCTGAGCTTCTCCAGGAGAAACGGCTGAACCATTCTGGCCAGTGCTAAAGGTTTATTAAGAGGACAGGTGTCAGAGGTCTTCCCAGGGAGAGCCAAAAGCAAGGGACCTCTGAGCAGGCCCCCTCAATCCATTCCACTGACCCTCCTCCAAAGGACAATTGTACCCCAGGCTAATGCCCAAAGCCGGACTAATAATAACCAGCATTTAGGTGGCGCTTTCCATGAGAGAGTCACTTATATTTATTATCTTACTTAATCCTCACAACACTCTTCTGGGATGGATGCTGCCAGTAGTCTCATTGTCTCCATTTTATAGATGAGCAAACTGAGGCCCAGAGCCATAAAGTGACTCGTAGCAGAGCCAGGGTCAAAACTCAGGTGGCCGTGCCCAGAGTCCACGCATATAACTGTGGGGCTGGGTTGAGAACAATTCTGAGGGGGCTGAGTGAGATGACCAGCCCTGGGGAAAGGCCCATGAGGGGGGCTTGGGAACCATGGTATTTCTAGAGCACCTGCTCCCAGAGCTGGCCTTGGGCTGGGAGCTCTGCTGGGTCATGCCCAAGGACCCTGGATTGCCCTGTTTCTGCTCTTACCCTACGAGTTCTAGGGTAAGTGGAGCCTGGGCTGGGGGCGTAGTGCCGGGGGAGCCGGAGGCTGCAGAGACTGGCATCAACGTTGAGCCCTGGAGACCCCTGGCCTCGATCAGAACCCCAGAGACTCCATGAGAGAGGGCACGGGGCTGGTTGTGCCTCATTAGCATCTCCTTGTAGAGCGCGTCGAGACATTCCTAGGAGCTTTTGACCAGAAACAGCTCTTCTATTTTGCCCCCGGGAGGAGTAGCTTGAGCGTTCACAGACAGACCTGCAGGGGGTGCAGAGGGGTGATGGAGGCGAGGTGGAGCTGGGTAGGATCTTCCTGTGGCGAGCTTGGAAGAGCCCGACCGCGGCTTACCCCACCACGCACGGCTTCCTGGAAAGAGATCTCCAAGAGGCCCCCGTGGGAGGCCTGGGTGGTTTCAAGAGCAGGAGCCAGTTGTGCAGGGATCGGAGTTCCCCAAGGAGGTGTTCTCTCGATCTCCTGGGCACCCGGGAAGGAGGAGGACATCACGGGGGGAAGAGGATGTTCCTTTGGGGGGGGGGGACTGAAGGTGGAGAGGAAGCTAACGCAGCTGTGGGTGGAGCTTAGAGAGCGGCGGTTCTCAAAGCGAGGTCCCTGCACCAGCAGCACCAGTGTCCCCTGGGAACCGGTAGGAACGCACATTCTCGGACCTCGCCCCAGACCTACTGAGTCGAAACCCCTGGGCCGTGGGACCAGCAATCTGTGCCTTAACAAGCCCTCCAGGTGACTCCGACACACACTGAAGGTAGGAACCTCTGTGGGAAGGAAAGTGACGTAGCATTAGTTTCCTAGGACCGCCGTAACAGAGTACCACAAACGGGGTTGCCTAAAACTACAGAAATGTATTGGCTCCCAGTTCTGGAGTCGGGAAGCCCCAAATCAAGGTGTCAGCAGGGCCACACCCCCCTGAGGGTGCTGGGGGAGCGTCCCTCCTTGCCTCTGCCCGCTTCGGTGGCTGGGGCATGCCTTGCCCACGTCGCCGCGGTCTCCGCCTTTCACACAGCCTTGCCCTCTTCTCTGTGTCCCTCTGTGGTCTCTCACAAGGACACTTCGCACTGGATTTAGGGCCCAGCTGGATAATCCTGATGATCTCACCTCGAGATCCTTGACTTCGTCACTTTGCAAAGACCCTTTTCCCAAATAAGTTCCCATTTACAGCTTCTGGGAGTTCGGACACAAGGCGTTTTGGGGCACCATCAGTGCACTGCGAGGGGTAAGACGAGTAGCAGAGGGGGAAAGTGAGCCTGGATCCAGTGGGAGAGTGCTTGGGGGTGACAGGCTGAGAGTTGAGGCAGGAGGAAGAAAACAGGAGGGTTAGGGCTAGAGAGGGCAGTGGCCCGGGAGCCAGTTGTGCCCACAGCGAGGGCATCTGGCAAAGGCAGGCCCAGAGCTGGCAGGAGAAGGAAGCAACAAGGCCCTGAGTCTGGGGTGCTCCGGTCTGAGGCCCCATCCTGAAGACGCCCAGTCTGCCACGGAAAAGCCCCCCAGTCTGCCTCCACGCCGTGCAGGCGATGCGGGGAATGCAATCAGGACCACCCCTCTGCCTGCCAGCCAGAGAGGGCCCCAAGCCCAGCTTGCTGTGGGGCCCAGCGAGGGGTCCCTAGGGATGCACGAGGTGGCAGATGGCCTCCCTGGCACGGCTATTTTGGGCTCCATGATTATATGCTACTGTATTTGGATCTTCCCAAGGTTCCGGGAGTTGATTACTACATGTGTCTGGGGCAGAGGCTGCTCCGAGGTGGGCGGGTGGGCGGGCAGGCAGCCCCCTGCAGCCCAGGAACGCAGAGCATGGGTAATTTGGCTCCTGAGAGATACTAGGAGAGTGTCCGTGGTGGGCTGGGCCCTGGGATCCGGTGGTGATTCTTTCAGCCATAAATGCTGGTCTGGGACGGAGGTGGCCCAAGCCGGGCCACCCAGGAGCAGCGTGGTGCCTCGGCCCCATGGGAAGCACCGTAGCTCAGACTTGTGGGTCTCCTCAGCCCTCCTGCTGGCCCTCTCTGGCTGCTGTGCTGGGGGCCTTGGGCCAGAATGTTCCTCTCCGACTGGGCCATTCCTGTCCTTGGAGCCCTACAGAGCTCCAGCAGGCCCAGCCCGAGAGAGGCAAGAGCACCCAGGGGTTGGGAACTGACAGCTCAGGTTTGGTTTAGGTGCAAGCGAGCCCCAGGCAGAGCCAAGAGGTGTGGCTATTCCTTCCCCACGGGGAGAGGACAGCAGCAAGGTGTCTCCCCAGCTCTCCTTCCTCCTGCATTAATGCCCCTTCCTACACAGCTGGTGCCAATGCAGAGCCCGGCCTGGTCCTGGGTCTGTCTGGAGGAAAGAGGAGTCCCAACTACTTTGTTTCTCCTTCCATCCCTTCCTCCCTCCATCCGTTTGTTTGCTCTTTTAAGCTTTGCTGAGTGCTTGAAATACCTGGCATGGAAGATGCCGAGATAAGTAGTAAAATGAGGGCCCTGTCTTTCAGCAGCGCACGGTGCTGTCAGACGCACGCAGACCCCATCTCCACCCTCCCCTCCCATGCACTGTGGGCGTGAGCTTCTGCAAGAGAAAAGTCAGTGCCAGGAAACGTGATATGGATATTGTGTATAAAAGCTAAAAGAGAGTTGACAAAAATGATGAAAACCAGGTGAAGCCCACTATGTGTAGTAAGAATCATGCCGGTAGTCAATGTTTGGGGAGCGCTTACTGTGCTTCTAAGCTCTGGGCTCATGCCTGGCAGACATCATCTCATTTATTCCTTGCAGCAAGTCTCTACGGGAGGTGCTCTATGATCCCATTTTGCAGATGGGAAAATGAAGGTTTAGGGAGTTGATCACTTGGTAAGTAGGTTGTCTGGATTCCAAGCTCATGTGTGCTCTTAACCGTGACTCTGGACTGTGCGGAAGGGCGCTGCCTCACAATGCTAGGCGAGCTTACGGAGTGCAAATTCCCAGGCTCCTTCTCGGACCTCCTGAATTGGAATCTTGGGGGCTGGGGCCTAGGAATCTGGATTTTTAAAAAATCCTCCAGGGTGATTCTGTTGCAGAGCCAGATTTGGGACCCACTGCTCTGGTCCTTGCTACTCAAAGTGCCCTTCATGGACCAGGAGCATCAGATCGCTCGGGAGCATGTTAGACGTGTGAATCTCAAGCTCCACCCCAGACCTGCTGACTCAGAATCTGCATCTTAACAAGACCCAGCCCTCCATCCCCCAGCTGATTAGCATGCGATTTACATTCCAGAATCACTCTTTTTTTGTCCTGGAGCTTCTGGGACACCCTGCCCTCTCTCCCACCCTCAGTGAAGATGGGCAGCAATCATTATCAGCTGTCCACAGGCCTGTCCCCGAGGCCCTAAGGACTTTCTACAGGAATTCCTCAACCCTTAGAACCCTTCTTGATCCCCCTACCGTCACTTGTACACATGGGATGGCTTAGATGAGGTTTAGATTGGTTTGGTCGTGGACCTGTCTGGAGGCAGTGAAAGGTACCAGATGGCCTCTTGGGTGATGCAGTTGGAAAAATAAAGGTTAGACTTTGGGAAGAACTTCCCAGATGTCTATACCACAGGAAGAGGAAAAGGCTGGAGTACCTTCTTGTGATAGGACTTAGAGTCACGCTCTCCTTGCTGGCCTGGCAGGAGGAAGTGTGTGACCATCCCACTCAGATTCGCTCCTGACATTTTCTGGGAGCCCACGACATCTTTTCAGCATTCCGTCCCACTGAAGCCTTAGAGTAGCCCAGAGAGGAGGTGAGAGCAGGCTCAGGCGGTAGGTGGGGAGAGTGGAGGCAGCACCTGTGTGCCTGCGGCCTCCTTCCGCTGGCCACACCCCTGCAGCCAGTGCCCGCCCTCCCCCTTCCCCAGCCCCTCGGCCATCCTGACGGGAGAAGAGTCAGGGGCTGGGAAGGTGTGATCTTTTTCAAGAGAGCGTGAGTAATTTTCCATCTGTTTATGAGCCCTTGGAGCCCAGGTGGCTGCCGGCCACTTGCTGGCGCGTGGAAATCCACACCCCAGCAGGAAGAGGCTGCGAGCGCGTGGGCTCCCGCCTGCCACCGGCAGAGGCTGCCCTCCCGAGACCACAGGGCCTTACAGTACGGAGCTGGAAGGTGCCCTGGGCTCGCTCGGTCCAGCTTCTCTTTCCCAGGTGAGGAAACCCAGCAGCAGAGAGGGAGTAACTTCCCAGCGTTGCCCAGTGAGGGAGCTGCAGCCAGCCAGGACCCAGGCCAGGCCAACAGATGCTTTTCTGCTCTGAAAGGGGACGATCTATTTATGAGCCTCTGTGACCACTTCAACCAGATGGCTCTAAGATCACATTCCAGTTGTTCTGGAATGTGACCCCATCCGGAGGACTCTCGCCAAAGTGGCTTCCCTCCCCTCACCAGCCCGAACACCTGTTTTCGGACTTGGAGCCAACTCCTTCCTCTGCCCTCCCTTAAGCAGCTCGGCAGGCCGGGGCGGCGGGGAGGGAGGGCCCCTGGCGCTCGGTGGGGACACGCTGCTGTCCCCTCTCAAAGCAGTCTCTTCCTCGAGGAGAAAGGGCAGGTGTGGCTCTCTCCACCCTCCCCATGTTTCCTAGAATAAATTCGCCCCTCTCCCGAGGGTGTCCCACCTTCATTGTCCGGTGAGTGGGGAGTGCAGCATCTTTCTGGGGCCGGAGGCCACGAAGGCCCATCAGCAGAGGTGACCGTGGCCCCGTCCCACTGCTGGGAGCCCAGGCACCACAGCTGGGGAAAGAGAAGGAAAGAAGGCAGGAGACAGAGGGGGGAAAGAGAAGAACCTTTCTTAGCATCTCCCACGTGACAGATGCCAGGCGCCTTCCGCAGGCTGAGCTTCATTCGGCAGCAGGGCCACCAGTGCCGCTCACCCAGGCTCTGCGCCGGCCCCGCCCCGCCGCCTTCTCCCTCTCCTCGCCTTCTCAGTCCACACCGCCTGCCTCCTCCTCCTCACCTCCAGCCTTCTTCGGCCGGGCCCATCAGAGGCTCTTACCCTTGCAGGAAGGCCTCTCCAGCCCTCATCTTCTCTGATCTCACAGCGGCGTGTGACGGTGTTGACCAATCTCTCCTTGAAGTCCTGGGAGAACTCACTCTCCTGGTCTCTCCTCAGTCCCCTCCGCAGGCTCCTCTTCCCCGCCCACCCTGTAAGTGGCAGGAGTCTCTGGGGACTCTGTCCTTGTCCCTTGGCTCTACCTGCTCCTCAGTTTCTCCCAGGGCCGTTTGTCACCTGCCGGTGGACTCAGGCACCACCTGCCCACCGATGGCTCCAAGCCTGCATCTCCAGCTGGAGTGGGACAGTGACCTGCCTGTCAGAATCTCCACTTGCACGACCCGAAGGGGCCTCAAACTGAACATTTCCCAGAGGAAACCCATCATCTTCCGCGCATGTTCCTTCTCCACTTTCTGTTTCGAGACATAACGCCACTCGTTGAGTTCCCTAATTGGGACGAGATTTGGGTGACATCCTCGACTCTCTCACTACTTCTACATCCCGGCGATCAAGTCCCAATGACCGTATATCTGTTCGCTCTGGCCTAAGTCGCTTCCCTGCAGCCACCGCTGTCTGCCCACCGTCGTCCCTTGCCTGGGTGGCTGTAGCAGCCTCCTTGCAGGTCCCCCTGCTTCCATTCTGAACTTACCCACATGGCGGCCAGATGGATCTTCAAACACAAATCTGATCGTGTCACTCTCCTGCTTGAAACGCCCAGTCGGCTCCCAACTGCCCTGAAGACAAAGCCCAGACTCCTTGGCTAAGTCACAAGACACCCCACGGTCTGGCTCCCGCCCATCCCTCACCACTCCCCCTCCCCCTCCCAGCTGCAGCCAGACCAGGCCACTCGCAGTTCTCTGTGTTCCTGCTCTTTGCTGTTCCTCTGCCTGGAATACTTGCTCCTGTGTCTCCTTCCCCTCACCTCCTGCTCATGCTTTAGGGCTCAGCTTGAATGTCTCGCCCTGCAGGAGGCCTTTTCTGAGACTCACCGGAAGAACAGCCCGAAGTCCCGCTGTTACCCTCTTACCGCATTGCATTTCCCTCTGGACTCAGAGTTCCACGAGGAGGAGACCGTGTGTGTCTTTTTTTAATTCACGGTTCCCTGTGGCCAGTAGGCGGTAGGTACCGAGTGATCTTTGTTTATGATTATATATATTAATGAACGAGGAGACAGGGCCAGAGAGCTCAGGAATCTGCTCGGTAACACACGATCCGCAAGAACTAGAGCTGGAGTTTAAACTCAGGTGCGGCTGGTTCCTGGGTCCATACTCTTTCTGCCACAACCTACTGCCTCGCCCCTTCATCTGGACCCTTCCCCAGAACACCCAAGAAGTTCTGAGAGGGGAGCTGGGGAAGAAGGGCCCTTCCTGCCCTCCACCTCCGCTTTCAGGGCAGGTGGCACAGCAGACAGAGCTGGGGGAGTAGGAGCAGGGAAGCCACCCCAGGGTTGAGAAGGAGAAGCACACAGAGGATGGCCTGGCACAGACGGTGCCGCTGTCCTCCGGGCCGCCCGGGCTCTCTGTGCTGTGCGTGCGCAGACAGAAGGTGCGTGTGGAGGCCGCGGGCCTCCGCCCTCTGATCCTGCGTTGCCACAGTAGCATGTGGACCGCCCTAAATAAAGCAGAAATGGGAAAATGAATTTGTTGTTTTTAAAAAGCCATGCGCTGTCTTTCAAAGCCAAGAGTAGCATTATTTCGAATCACCTGCTGCTTGAGGATGACGTGTGTCCCTGCAGCCACCCAGCCTTAGCGGACGGAGATCTCACCCACGTGAGGAGGCAAGGGCCGGGGAGCAGCTCCAAAGGCTGACTGCCTGGGGGCATTCGTAATTTCCGGAGTTCTGGGTGAGGGAGGGGGCAGGGAAGGGATGGAGGAAGCCTCCGGATCCATCACCGCCGGGGAGCCGGGAGGCTCTATTCCCCAGGCAGGACGCCCCCCCAGCCCGTCCTCCTTTCCTTCCTGCTGTCAGCTGCAGCAGACGGGAATGAGGCTGCCGGGCTCCCCAGGGAGCCACCAGGCCTTCTGGGCTGACGCAGCTGCCTCCGCCCAGCCCCAGCGCTCCCGGGCCCCATTAACCTGCCTCTCAGCTGTGCAAGGCCTGAAGGGCCTTGGAATCCAAATCCCGCCAGAACATCTGCAGTGCAGGGGAGGGGGACCCAGCTGGTGGGGAGAGGAGAGGGGAAGAGAGAGAGAGAAGAGCGGGGAGAAAGTAGACGGAGAGGGAGGGCCCATCTGGTGCAGGTGAGGGAAGGCTAGAAACTAACTAGTCCCTGGATCCTTCTGCCGTTAGCTGAGCTGGAACCGCCAGGAGGGGACGTGGGGAAGGGCGGGGCCCAGGGCTCCTCCACCACTTAAGTAATCTTGCTTCTCGGATCCTCAGACCCTCAGATCGGAAACCACCTTCAGACCCCTGACCAGCTGGGGCAAATCTTCCCTTGAATTACACCTGTCTTCACCTTGGTGTCCCTATTCCCTGCTACTCCACTCCATCAAAGCCCCTCCTTCCCCCTAACTCCCCAAACCTGCCCACTCCCACGTCTTGGCTCAAGCTGTTTCTCAGACTAAGTTGCCTGTCCTTTTCCTTTCTGCCAAGCCTTGCCTCTCTACTCCTACATCAATGTAACACTCGCCTCCTCCAGGAAGCCCTCCTAGAATGATTCCATCTGACTCTGGGCCTTCTGGGCAGATCAGGAACACTAAATACCAGAGCCAAGCATCCTTACTCTTCATAATTTTTTCTTGTCTCTTAGGCCCTGGGCTTTGTGTGATAGAGCCACACACTCCTGTAGATGAACGGTACAGTGGGGGCTTAGTGGCAGGATCGCTGTGTAATTCAGCCAGCACTAGCTGAGCCAAATGCCCTGCCGGACCCAGAGCCTGCCAGCAGCTACCCTCTGCCAGAGGCAGGGAGAAGAACTTGATCGGAATTCAGGCTGGTGGGAGGGGACGAGGCGTGGGCACAGACAATAAATACCCTTTAGGTATTGTCTAGAGATCTGGTTTTGGACTTGGGGGGTCTGGGCACTAAGTAACGACTTTTTGGCAAGTCAGGAAGGTGCTGAGAAAGGGCCTGATGCCCAGCCCGGGGCAGATGGGTTCCCTTCCTGGCTCCTCCCTCTCCACGGTAAGACCCGACAAGTGCTCCGGATCTGACCAGCCCCGAGCCGCCGTGGGTCTTGAAAGTGAAGGGGAAGGAGGAAGGTGAGCCTCAGGGAGAGCCGGGCACGTGCAGGGCACTCCCGCCCCTCCCCTGAATTGAAGCCTCCGGCACACCCAGCCCAGGGAGACCCTGGCACCGGGGCCAGCGAGCCTGAGTCTGGCTCAGTCTGGGACTTGAGATTGTGGCAGCCCAGAGAATCTGCCTCCTTTCAGCTTAAAAGGTGGTGTGTGATTTTAGGGCCTTTCTCTGAAATTAGCTGCTGCTTCTCTTTGTAAGCCAGGTCTGCCGTTTTCTAGATAAAGGATCATAGACAAATTGCCTAAACATTCTGAGCCTCAGTTTCGTAATCTGTAAACTGGTGATAATTAAGCAGTTGTTTGGAAGATTCATGAGATAATGTATAGAAAGACTGAGCAAAATGCCAGGTGCCTCCTAAGTACACAGTCAGTGGTGGTCCTATTGTTACTACTATTATTAGACTAATCTCCAGAACTGTGTCCGGCAATGTCATCATTTTCCACTGCAGGGGACCCGGAGGCAGGATGATTTGGGCAGAGGAAGCCTGGCTGTGAGGAGCTGGTGTAGGGTAAACTCTAGGGCTTCCACTGTGGTCCTTCATGCCCTGCCAGGCTTTGCTGCAAAACCAGATCATCCAGAGAGGGACAGATGCTTCCTGAACCCCCGACCCCAGCAATGGTCCTTCTGGTGGTCAGTGCCCTGCAGCGAGTGGGCGTGGACCATTCCTCCCGTTACCCTTCCATCATGTGTCGGGCACCTTGACCAGGCCAGGCACTGACGCGCCGGCCTCCAGTGAGGTTGTTGTCACGTAAGAGGTGGGAGACGTGCGCACAAACAGTGCACGCTGGAGTGTGGCAGGCGCGTGTGGGAAGTCCAGAGTGCTGAGGGAAGGGGAGGAGAAAGCGTTTGCTGGGCACCAGCTAGTGTGCCAGGCACGATGTGGGTTTTAAAGCTGAGCTGGCAGAGATGAAAGGACAGGTTTTGCTGGGAGGGGAAGACTCTGAGCAAAGTGTGAAGCAATGAATGGGGGGCACAGGGTGGGCAGCGACGTTGGATTTGGAAAACAGCAGCTTGGTTGGGTGCGGGTCTAGCTGCTTGCGCTTGCGGCGCGGTCTGCCAGCCTGCCCTGCCAGCCCACCCGAGGGAGACCTGTGTGTGGGAGACAGGTCTGAAGAGAGAGCTGGGGCTTTCAGTGATTAGCTAAGGACTGTCTCCCAGGCAGTGGAGGCCACCGCACAGTTTTGTTTTGTTTTCTTTTTTTTTTTAGACAGAGTCTCATTCTGTTGCTCAGGCTAGAGTGCCGTGGCGTCAGCCTAGCTCACAGCAACCTCAAACTCCTGGGCTGCAGCGATCTTCCTGCCTCAGCCTCCCGAGTAACTGGGACTAAAGGCACGCACCTCCACGCCTGGCTAATTTTTTCTATTTTTGGTAGAGACGGGTCTCACTCTTGCTCAGGTTGGTCTCGAACTCCTGACCTCAAGTGATCCTCCCACCTTGGCCTCCCAGAGTGCTAGGATTATAGGCATGAGCCAGGGCGCCAGCCACACTGCAGGGTTTTCATGAGACAGAGATGTGTCTCTGAGACAGCATGGTGGACCCAGCTGTCCACAGTGGACCCCTGAGCTTCTGCTGGGGGTGGGTGAGTGAGGCCAGTTGGGAGACCCCTGCCCATAGGGCCTGGACAGCAGCAGTGGCCGCGTGGGCAGGAAGAGGGAGCACGGCCTTGAGATTCCCCTGCCAGGGCCTGGTGACTGATTAGGTAGGCGATGCAGGGCAAGGTGGGATGAAGCAGGGGAGTCTCCTTCCGCCGCCCGCCCCCGACCTTTCCCTGTCTAGCACCTTCCCCGCTCGGGCCCCTGCCAGCTCCCCTCATCTCCGCGCTCCAACAGCCTGGGACTTAATTATACACTGACGCACTTTGTTTTTAAAAAACATGTTTATTTTTGCTCTGACTCATTGTAGAAAATTTAGAAAATACAAAAAATAAAAAGAAGAAAATAAAAATCATCCACAATTCTACCACTCAGACACAACACTTGTTAACATTTCTGTGTATTTCCGTACGAACACACACGCCCTTACACACACACACGCTTTCTCTGTAAAGACATCACGTCTTCACATGCTAAGTCGGGCTCTGGTTTGTTGTCTCCTCAGAATTGTACTAATGTATCACTAGTTCAACAGTTTCAGCTTTAAGTGTTTTTTTAAATTGAGATATAATTCACATAGCATAAAATTCACTCTTTTAAAGTGTACAACTTAGTGGTCATTAGCATATTTACAAAGTTTTGCAATCATCACCACTATCTAATTCTAGAAGATTTTCATCATCCAAGAAAGAAAGCCTTTACTCGGTAGCAGTCACTTCCCCTCTCCCCCTCTCCCTGCCCCTGGTAACCACCAATCTACTGTCTGTCTCTCTGGAGTCACCTATTCTGGACATTTCGTATAAATCTAAGCATGCAATATG
>NW_012150741.1:510768-515894 GCF_000956105.1 Propithecus coquereli
AGAAAATACAAAAAATAAAAAGAAGAAAATAAAAATCATCCACAATTCTACCACCCAGACACAACACTTGTTAACATTTCTGTGTATTTCTGTACGAACACACACGCCCTTACATACACACATGCTTTCTCTGTGACACATCACGTCTTCACATGCTAAGTCGGGCTCTGGTTTGTTGTCTCCTCAGAATTGTACTAATGTATCACTAGTTTAACAATTTCAGCTTTAAGTGTTTTTTTAAATTGAGATATAATTCACATAGCAGAAAATTCACTCTTTTAAAGTGTACAACTTAGTGATCATTAGCATATTTACAAAGTTGTGCAATCATCACCACTATCTAATTCTAGAAGATTTTCATCATCCAAGAAATAAAGCCTTTACTCGGTAGCAGTCACTCCCCCTCTCCCCTCTCCCTGCCCCTGGTAACCACCAATCTACTGTCTGTCTCTCTGGAGTCACCTATTCTGGACATTTCGTATAAATCTAAGCATGCAATATGTAGGTCTTTGTGTCTGGCTTTTTTTGCTTAGCATAATGTTTTCAAGGTTCATCGTGGATATATTTATGCACGTATCAGTATTTCATTCCTTTTTATGGCTGAATAAAATTCCATTGTGTGGATATAGCACATTTTGTTTTACCTGTTTATCCATGGACATTTGTGTTTTTTCCACTTTTTGGTTATTATGAATAATGCTGCTGTTAACGTGTGTACAGGTTTTTGTGTAGACATATGTTTTCAGTGATGCTGGGTATATAACTAGGAATGGAATTGCTGGGTCATGTGATAACTCTTTGTACAACTTTTTGAAGAACTGCCAACCTGTTTTCCAAAGTGGCTGCACCATTTTTTTTTTTTTTTGAGACAGAGTCTAACTCTGTCGCTCTGGGCTAGAGTGCTGTGGCGTCAGCCTAGCTCACAGCAACCTCAGACTCCTAGGCTCAAGCGATCCTCCTGCCTCAGCCTCCCGAGTAGCTGGGACCACAGGTGTGTGCCACCACACTTGGCTAATTTTTTGTTTCTATTTTTAGTTGGCTGGCTAATTTTTTCTATTTTTAGTAGCGACCGGTCTCGCTTTCTCTTGCTCAGGCTGGTGTCAAACTCCTGCCCTCAATCGTCCCACCTCGGCCTCCCAGAGTGCTAGGATTACAGGTATGAACCACCAACCGCGGCCGAGGTCTTGGTTACTGTAGCTTTATAGTAAGTTTTGAAATCTGGAAGTATGAGTCCTCTAATTTTGTTCTTTTCAAGGTTATTTTGGTTATTCTAGCTCCTTTGTGTTTCCATGTGAATTTTAGGATCAGTTTGTCAGTTTCTGAAAACAGGCCACTGGGAGTGTGATAGTGGTTGCACTTAATCTGTAGATCAATTTGGGCAGTTTTGCCATCTTAACAATAGTTAGTCTTCCAACCCATGAATATGGGATACTTTTCCATTTATTTAGGTATTCTTTAATGTCTTTCAACAATATTTTATAGTTTTCAGAGTATAGGTTTTGTACTTTTTTGTTAAATTTATTCCTAGGTATTTTATTTTTGTTGATGCTATTTTAAATCAAATTGTTTTCTTAATTTCCTTTTTGGGATGCTCATTGCAAGTATATAGAAATACAATTGATTTTTGTATATTGATGTTGTATCCTGTAGCTTTGCTGTACTCATTTATTAGGTCTAATAGTTTCTTTGTGGATTTTTATTAGGTATTTTAATGTTTGATAGGGGAAGTCCCTGTCCATTTTTCTGTTGTCTTTTTCTTGCCTATTTATTATAAGACACAAATTTTAGTTTCATTTTATGAGGGTGCTCTCACTTCGTGCCAGAAATGTTCCATTGGGCTCTTAATTGGAATTACGTTGTCTATAAATTGAATTGTAGAGGTTTTATATAATTAGAAAATTTAGTCTTCTCCTACAGGATTTATTATCTATCTTAATTCAAAACATCTTTTATATATCTCAGTAATCTTTTTGTGGTTTTTGTTTTTTTCATTAAGGACTCATATATGTCTTGTTAGAATTATTTCATAATATTTATTGGGATTTTTTTTTTTGTTTATAACATTTATAAGTGGTTATTACTAATGTAAAGGGGATTTTTCACCATTGTCTTCTGTTTATCGTTAGAATTTAGGAAAGTATTGAGGTATAAACATTCGTCTTGTATTTGGTCACTTTATTGAATTCTCTTAGTAATCTTAAGAGTTTTACTGTTGATTCTCCTGGATTTTATAGGCATCTAATATTCTTTGTAAAGAATAATTATACTGTCTATTACTGTTTTCTGTCTTATGCGTTAGAACTTTCAGAACAATGATTATTAACAATTATAACAATGAACATATTTATTTTGTTCTGGATTTTAATAGGAAAATCTCTAGTATTTTCTCATAAAGTATGATGCTGGGTATTATTTAACATAGTCTCTCCCATTCTAAGAAAGTATTCATCTATTTCAGTATTTTAAGTATTTTTTAAAAATTAGAAGTGTCAGATGTTACTGAGTAGCTTTTCAGTATATATTCGGATTATATACTGAGGCCAATATACTATAATAGAATTAATTATTTTAACATCACAATTTTCTTGGAATAATCCCATCTTAATGGTGTGGGATTATTCTTATTGTATTCTATTGCCAGTATTATAATATTAATATTTATATCCTAATAAAATATTCATAAATGAGAATGAGCTACAGCTTATTTTCTGTGCTCTCTTTGATAGCTTTTGTTACTAAGCTAAACTGAATTCCAAGAGTGAACTGAGTATCATTCCCACCTTTTCTATCCCTGCAACAATTTATAAATCACGAGAGTTATTTTTTACTTGAAAGTTTGAAGAATTTGCTGATAAGTTTTCGGGTTCCAGAACCTTTGTTTGAGGAGCAAATTCTTTGATATCATTTCTGATTTCTTCTTTAGTGTTTTCTCTCTTCTGGTTTTCTACTTCTTAGTTTTGGCATTATATTTTCCTGAAAATTATCCATTTTATCAAAATCTTTTCACTCTGTGCTAATACATTAAATGAGTTTGAGGAAACGAGTTATATTCTAGAAAAATATAAATGATGTGTTTTGTCTCCCTTCTATCATGTTTTTCACATTGCTTTTTAAAAAAATTTTTAAAAATTTGAGACAGGGAGTTGCGTGGGCTGGCGTGCAGTGGCGTGGTCATAGCTCACAGCAACCTCAAACTCCTGGGCTCAAGCCATCCTCCTGCCTCAGCCTCCTGAGTAGCTGGGACTACAGCCATGTGCCACCACGCCCAACTAATTTTTCTACTTTTCGTAGAGACGAGGGTCTCACTCTTGACCAGGCTGGTCTCAAATTCCTGGACTCAAGCAATCCTCCCGCCTCAGCCTCTCAGAGTGCTAGGATTACAGGCGTGAGCCACCGCGCCCGGCCTCACTTTCTTTCTTAATGCTTTTATTTATTTATTTATTTTTAAATTTCAGCATATTATGGGGGTACAAATGTTTAGGTTACATATATTGCCTTTGCCCCACCCGAGTCAGAGCGTCAAGTGTATCCATCCCCCAGATGGTCTTAATGCTTCGTTGATATTTCCGTTGTTCTCCCTCTTCCCCTCTCTCTCCATCTCTCTCTACCTTTCTCCGCTTGGTACTCTATCCCTCAAAATTGATCCACCTTGGCTTCCCCCAACTCTGAACTCTGTCTCCTCAACTTAAAGTGAGGTTCCCTGGGGTTCCCTGTCTTTGTACCGAAGCTCGGACACTCTCTGCAGGCAGCAAGCTCGGCAATCTGGGCTTGTATCACGTGTTTCCCTTCTACGGGAATCACCATTCAGTGCTCCCTGTGTCCAATGTCTCAAACCTGTTGATTTCAGTCATTTCAGGCAAAAGGGCGGGTCCAGTCCCTGCAACTCCATCCTTCCTGGAAGTAGAGGCCAAGAACTCCCACTTCTAGAGTTCTTCATTTTAGTTATCTCTCTCGATTGCCTGTAGTACATTTTTTAGTAATTTTTCCCCCAAGAAGAACATATGGATACTATATTTTCTGATCCCTTCCCAGTTGAGAGTATATTTTTGTGGCTTTCACAAATAATTGTCCTACTAACAGGAGATAAAGTTCTTGCATCGCAACCTATTTTTCTCAGAATCCTGTAGATACAGCTCCATTTTCCTCTGGCATGTCATGTGCCAGAAAATTCTGAGGTCGTCCTTATCGTTTTGTTCCTTCAGGGAGAGCATGTTTCTTCTTTATGAATGCTTATGGGATTTTTTTGTCTTTACAACTGAAATTTTTGCCAGAATGTGTCTAGGTATCTCTTTTCATTCTGTTTGCTTGGAATACAATAAACATTTAAAATCTATAATATTTTTTCAGCTTCAAATGTCTTCTTTCAATTACAGCTATCCTGTTCTTCTGCTCCATTCACTCTGGGATTAATCCTCTGTAATACCTACAATTCTCAAGTTCAAGTTCATTCTCTTTCCTATTTATCTCATCGTCATTTCCATGACTTTCATCCTTTTGTCCTTTTATTCTGACTTCAAGAGACTGTGTCATGTTTGTTCTCCCCGTTGCTGATTCAGTTTTTTGTAGTGCCGGTTCTACTCATTATCACTGACATTGCAAATTGGAATTTTGCTCTTTCAATTTTACTTTCCTTACAATCATACCGTATCCTACCTCGTTCCGTTTGCATTTCAATTTGTCTTTGAAATTTACCTTTATATTTTCCCATTCTATGCTGTTGTTCTTCTATCTCAGTTTTTTTTCTCTTTATGGATTTTTGTTTTTATTTCATAGAGGTCATGATTTCTACTACCTTACTGAGGATGACAAATAACTGCTACTATGCTTTTACCCTTCTCATTCTAGTAATAAATTATTTTTACTTATTTTATTTTTAATTTGGTCTTCTCTTCATAGATTTTTGAAGTCAAAGATGAAGTAATTTATTTGAGACCGTTTTTTATCTGATAGTTCTATAAATTTCTCCATCAACATTATTTTATCTGGGTCCCACAAATATGTATGTTTTCATTTTCATTCAGTTCAAAATATATTCTCAAACTCTATCTGTATTTGATTGCTTGAAGTTTTTCCAGAGTCCACTAGCTCTATGCTCTCCTTTTTAATTTTATCTTCTTTACTTGTAT